>NC_139219.1:24284879-24394231 GCF_055691185.1 Crinia signifera | reverse complement strand
TCCTACGGGCGCTCTTCACACCGTCGTAAGGGGCTGCGCCCACTTAATTTGTGAACATTTGCATATGAGAAAGATGGTTAGAATTGTATGAAAGATGGCCTGTATTGCAACTTGAGTTATAGGTGAAATGTGTTAAATAGAGAGCATATGATGTGGAAGGGGGTGTGTATTGTTTTGTTTAATTAAAAAGCGGTTACAGAGTAAGATGTACATTGATAGTGTGGATGGTACAGTGACATTTGTGGGTGTGGGGGGGGGCTGTGTGTGCATGTTGTTTAGGTGTGTGTGTGCAATAGTATAGTAGGGTGTTTTTGAGTCAGCGGCTCCCCACTGGCGGAGGTCACGACACAGGAAAACAGGAGGCTGGGTAGTGATAGGGGTGTGTGGGCATAAGGGGGACTAAAGAGGAGGGTGGTAGATACTGTGCAGCTTCTGCCAGTGGGTGAGGGTCCAGCGTGGCAGTACAGGAGTACAGGATGGTGGCCCTTAGTCAGTGTCTCCTCCTACTGGGTGGGAGTTCGGGTGCATGAGAGCAGGAGGCTGGGCTATGAGGCATGATAGGGGCATGTGGGCAAAACAGCGTCAACGACTCCCAGTGGTGGAAGTTACGGTTCAGGAGAGCAGGAAACTGGGTAGTGATAGGGGTGTGTGAGTATACGGGGGACTAAAGAGGGGCTTAGGGGTGCTGCCGTGGGTGGATGCCGTGAATTGCGGGAGGGGGGGTCGCGGGCGGGGGGTGTGGGTACCGCGAATTGTGGGAGGGGGGGGGGCGGGGGGTTGCAGTGAATCGCGGGAGGGTGGGTCGTGGGGGCGGGGGGTTGCCGCAATGACAGGAGGGGTGGTCAGGGGTGGGGAATCGCGGTAGGGGGGTCGTGGGGGGCACCACGAACAGCGGGAGGGGGGGGCCGGGGGGTTGGCGCGAATTGTGGGAGGGGGGTCGCGGGGTGCCGCAATCGCAGGAGAGGTGTCACGGGGTGGGGCCGCGAATCGCGGGAGTCACCGGGGGTGCCGCGAATTGCGGGGGGTGTGCTGCAAATCGCGGGAGGGGGGTCGTGGGGGGTGCCGCGAATCGCCACAAGAAAAAATCAACACAGAAAGTTCAACACATGTAAATGTTGACATAAGTGTGGCACTTCATCGGTGTCCATGTCGACACATGAGAATGAATATGAAAACATTAAAAAAAAGAAAAAAAAATCTTCAAAAACTCATGTCAACCTTTTTCATTGTCGACCATAGCCGTGTCAGTGTTTTGCATGTGCCATTTAATCCTGGGGTTGCCGTGAATCGCGCGCGGGGCTGGGGGGGGGGGAGGGAGGAGGTGAGGGGTGTCCGCGAACCACGGGAGGAGGGGTCGTGGGTGGATGCCGTCGCGGGGGGGGGGGGGGTGTTGGTGCCGCGAATTGTGGGAGGGGGGGCGCGGGGGGTTGCAGTGAATCGCAGGGGGGGTGGGTCGCGGGGACGGGGGGTTGCCGCAATGACAGGAGGGGGGGTCAGGGGTGGGGAATCGCGGTAGGGGGGGTCGTGGGGGGCACCGTGAACCGCGGGAGGGGGGCCCGGGGGGATGGCGCGAATCGTGGGAGGGGGGGTCGCGGGGGTGCCGCGAATTGCGGGGGGTGTGCTGCAAATCGCGGGAGGGGGGTCGCGGGGGGTGCCGCGAATTGTCACAAGAAAAAATCAACACAGAAAGGTCAACACATGTAAATGTTGACATAAGTGTGGCACTTCATTGGTGTCCATGTCGACACATGAGAATGAATATGAAAACATTGAAAAAGTGAAAAATAAATCTTGTCAACCTTTTTCATTGTCGACCATAGCCATGTCAGTGTTTTTCATGTGCCATTTAATCGTGGGGATGCCGTGAATGGGGGGGGGGGGGAGGGGGGTGCATACCTCCCAACATGACCCTCTCCAGGAGGGACACATTGCTCTGTTTCTGGACTTTCTTCTTAATTTATGGATTACCATCACCTGTGCTTAAACACCTTTCTTATCAATTACCCTGTTTAAAACAGGTGATGACAATCATAAATTAAGATGGAAGTCCACAACCCAGCGTTACAGCTCCAGACACACTTTGAGTGACAGATGTAGCCAAATATATAAGAGATTGCCTGAAAGTGGAACACTAGCCTATGCCACGTGTGTGCTGGAGTCTTATTTAGCGGGTGCACAGTCTTTGTTTTCTTTCTTGAGTGCATGAACTATTCACTTTGCCAAGCGCCCCCTTGTGTATAACTCTCTCTGCGTTAATGACGCTTGTCGTAGTGATGATGATGATGATTTATATCAGAACAGTGGTTGTATTACAGGAAACATGAACTTGTATCATCCTCTGTTTTGCAGATTTCATACCCCCCGAGTGATGAGGACGATAGTGAAGATTCTGAAGGAGAAAACCAGGAACTTGCGCAGATTGACAAAGGTCAGGAGGAAACCGTGGTTCATGCAGTTTCACTCGTGTCTGTTGTATGTACGCTGACAACAAAAGATAATTTCCGACACAAACGTGTTACATACGTGTCTGCATGAAGCCAGGGAGCTTCTAGACCAGGCCTGGCCAACCTGTGGCTCTCCAGATGTTTTGAAACTACACATCCCAGCATGCTTTGCACAGTTCTAGCATTCCATAATGGCAAAACTGTGGCAGTGCATGCTGGGACTTGTGGTTTCACAACAGCTGGAGAGCCATAGGTTGGCCAGGCCTGTTCTCGACCAAGGATGGGGAATCTTTGACACTCCAGCTGTTGTTGAACTATACATACCAGCATGCCCTGCAACAGTTTTGCTATTTGGCCATGCTAAAACTGTTGCAAGGCATTTATCAAACCATATTTGGGTACTTATGTAGTATCTGGGCTGCCGATTTCAAAATCGGGTCGGATCGGGAGATCGCATCGCATCGCATGCGACCATGCGATTCGATGCGATGCGATGCGATGACCCGATTTTTCCATAGGAATCAATGTTAAAATGGACTGAGTCCATTTTAACATGGAATTCAATGGGAAAAATGGGTCCTTTTCATACCCCTACTATCCAAGTGGGCATGGAGTTGGATATAAACCTGTGGCGAGCGTAGCGAGCCACCGAGCCCGAAGCGTGGCGAGCGAAGCGAGCCCCGCGAGGGGACGAATACCGTCCCCTCGCGGGGCTCGCTTCGCTCGCCACGCTTCGGGCTCGGTGGCTCGCTACGCTCGCCACAGGTTTATATCCAACTCCATGCCCACTTGGATAGTAGGGGTATGAAAAGGACCCATTTTTCCATAGGAATCATTTTAACATTGATTCCTATGGAAAAATCGGGTCATCGCATCCGATATCGGATGCGATGCGATGCGATATCGCATCGCATCGCATCGCATCTGATTGTATGCCTTAACTTAAGGCATACAATCAAAAAATCGGCAGCCCAGATACTACATAAGTACCCATATTTGTGTCTAAAAGTCCACTAAGCGCTCCAAGCTTCATACCTCCTAAAATTTCAGACCCATGAATCGAGGTTGTGAAAACCATTCTTAATTTTCCTTGTTGTACATGTCCGTGGTAGGGACAATGGGATGATAAAGCCCCCCAATCCGATTTAAATTGGGTTTCTTTGGTGTCACCAAAAAATTGAAAATGACACTTTCATCCACAGTTAAGATTTGGTGAGGGCGGCATAGGCACAAAACCATTTAAGAGTCTTCTATTCTTGTGGTTACGTCGTCCTCGGTATATTTAGTTGCTAGGCAGATCAAGTCTTGTACAGGGTTTGTAGTTGGCTAGGTATTAGCCTATCAGTGAGTACATGGGCGGAATTTGATTATCATGATTCCTCTTGTCTGTTTGAAAGCTCGCCCACCCACCCGAGCAATCTGCGCTCTATACAATTTGTCTTTTTTTTTTTATTTGAAAAATCAATTAGAAATCGGTAGGTAGGAAGGCGCTACTGGTCAGAGGTCATGTGAGCCATAAGCTGTCACTCATGGGGGGGGGGGGTTGTCCTGCCCTTGCAAGACTACAATGTACACTCTCTGCGGGAGTGTCCACACGGTGCCATAATAAGGGGAGATAAGCCCTTCTCAGCACAGGTTATGGAGTATTTCACTCGCTGCCATTTTAGTTGGGGAGTTTCAGTCACCGCCATTTTAGAAGATCTACTTGACATAGAGCTGGTTAATAATACGCCCTTCTTGCAATCCCTGTATGAACAGGGTCATTCTAATTAATGACCTTTTAATCCAATACAGTTGTGTCCATGTCATTATTCTTAGTTGATAAGACCCCTTTAAAGAGTTAAGGTACCATCACAATATTAGGAGCATTATAGGATAATTCCTATGTTTTTACTTCATTTATGATTGCAAAAGACTTTGACTTTTCATAAACCTGGAAATCCAGGGACAGGCGGCCATCGCAAAAGGGCAGCTCATATCGGGAGAGTTGCCCTTGGTAGGGGTTACTAATTGCATATTGGTACACATGCAGTTACAAATTGAGCCTTGTTCAGCTAGCCTTCTCTGGTGAGCCATGGCTGCTTATCCTCTATTGTTCTCAGCTGCAATACAACACATAGGGGCAAATTTATTAAGCTTGGAGAAGAGATAAACTGGAGATAAAGCGGAGAAAAGGTAAAAGGAGATAAAGCACCAGCCAATCAACTCCCAACTGTCTTTTTCAAACACAGCTGATTGGCTGGTGCTTTATCTCCTTTTACCTTTTCTCCGCTTTATCTTAAGTTTATCTCTTCTCCAAGCTTAATAAATCTGCCCCAATAGACTTAAAACACCTGCTGTATTGTTCTGACAGCCCTGGCTCATTTAATCCTATTGAAGGGGTAGATGAGCATGTGGTAAGTGGACTTTATTGGGAATGCTGATATTTGCCATGTTGACCATGTGATAAACATTCTCGAATTATGCCTGGCCCTTACTCTAATCGCAGGCGAACCCTAAAGAAATCTCAAAACCGGTTGCCTACATTTGGTCCTTGCCGGCATTGTCAATGTTGATGTTCTGAACACAATGCAGTTTGCATTTTACTGGTTTTGTATTGATTTTAAGTAATCACTTGGGGAACTGTGTAATTTCAAGACCCTCTGATCCAGACAGTAATAACTCTTGCATAAGAAGCCGTGAGAAATTCATATCACAAGATTCATTAATCCCTCAGAGTCATATAAATCAGAGTTTGGTCATTGGAAGAGTGCTGGAAACGAATACAGATTAATTTGACGCTAATAGATTTACTAGAGACGGATGAGCTGATGACCCCGCCTTGACCTATCCTATGAGCTCATTGTTTCCGCCGTTTCTTCTTTTGTCCTCCGCAGAGAGAAGACGGAGTTGTATTCTGACCCCTTTAGCAACAAACCAGCTACAGAACCAAGAGAACCAGTGTTGTAAGGTGAGATCGCTCTTCCACTCCGGCCTGGACCGGCACAGCTCCGAGGAGGAGCTGGAACGCATCAGTCGGGAGTTTGCGGCTGAGAAACGCAAGTGGTCGCAAGTCAGCCGGCTGAGCTGCCACAGCGACAACACGTCTTCCAGCGACGAGGAGGTGAAACATTTGTGTGCAATGACCTTCAGGCCCGTTGAGCAGGCTGACGGCCTTCATGGAAACCCCAGTCCTGTCCTGTTTAGTGCCTCCCCTCCTAAAAGACTACAGCCCCTAACTCGTAACACGGCCTCCCGACCTCTAATATTCACTAGTATGGCCTCCAGTTTTGACCAAGGAATGCCTTGTAAGAGGCACAGACAAGGTTACGGAGACAAGAGCAGCAGACCCAGCCTGGACTTAGAAAAGATGCAACAGGTACGTCCTATAGGCCTGTTTTATACAAGCGGTGAACACCGATGCTTGCAGTGACCAGTCATGTGACCTGCTGTGTGCAGCAGCAAAACGCGTCAGGAATTCGGAAACAAAAATGGCGGAGTATCTTCGAAGCTGCACATGGTGTACCACGTGAATGGCTGCAACCATTACAATATCTATACGTTATGTAGAACTTTGTTCTTATGCTGCATTTATTGCTGTTCTTGTATTTTGGTCTGATCATCCTTTTAATGTTCTGCATTACCGCAGACAGGGGCGCTGCAGAATTCTATGGTGACCTAGAACTGTACAGTGATGTGATTGAGCTTTTGGGGTGACTAGTAATACGCACCTGACTGCAATGGGACATCTCACCTGTTATATACATACATTTATTAGTGTTTGTTAATGTTGCAGCAAACTTGTGTGTTGTATGGTATAAAGTATTCGTTGGAAGCTATTTTGTATATTTGCCTTTTTACATCTTGCTATTATATGTTCATAAAAGAATCAGTGACTTCTAATATCCTTGGGGCGAGTCGGGAAGACCAGATTGGCTGTCAGGAGTGCCTGTTTTACCAGCTGCTCTGCAGGATGTGTCCCAGAACTGATTTCTGCTCGCAGTCTGTGGTAATGTGTGCAGAATAGGCTTCTGTAATTGGTGGTTATAATAACCGTGGCCCGTGGCTATTTACATCATCTGGCCCTTAGGATTTGAAATACTTTTCCCTGATGTAGGGCCTGACTCAGTCATACAGTATGCCTAGTCAACGTTGACCTAGTTGGGCAACTATTTGGAGGTATAGAATCTCTTCAAGCACACGGGATGGGATTTACTAACCGTCACTTCCGCAGAGCGGCGCACCCTGCCAGTTAACGTTACTATACTTAGTACATATGTACTTACCTGACACGATTAGGTAAGAACTGTTCTTTGCAATGACGAGACTTCCAGGTTTTTGGCCCTGGGAGTCCCACTTCTGTGGGGTAAAGCCAGCGAAAGCGAGATGCAGGCACATATGGAAAATACAGCCAGTCTGCAAACAGGAATTTTGGCAAAGTTTTCACTTTATTATATCCCACCAGTGGCAAATGCAGGATTTTTAGAGAGGGGGGGTCCACATGTAATCCAAAATCTCCCACTCTGCAGCACATTGAAGTAAGTACGGGAGTCTGGGGAGTAGAAACCGCTGTAAAAAAAAAAAAAAAAATTATACACTGGATACTGTATGGAATATAGTATTAATATTTAACAGTACAGATAGTTTATAGTATAGGCTGTTTCAAACATTAAAATAAAAGTGGTCAGGAAAAGGTTGAACATCATAATAAATACACAAACATAATAGAACCAATACTGCACTTTCTAAGCTCACAATCTCCCACTTCATGGTAAGACTCCTGTCTCTTTCTCCTGGCAGCTGCTCTCTGGTCCATTGCGATGTTTGGGGGCTCAGAACACCACATACAGTATGTGTCAGAAAAAGCTGGTACACTGGGCATGTGCTGTAGCTCTGCTCTGTCCCTTACACTGCATGATGTAGTATCAGCTCTACTGATAATATTATATACCAGTGCTATTGTCAGAATTTAAGGCACTTGCCAATAGGAGGGGGGGTTTCTGGGCAACCAAACCCCTCCTGCGTTTGCCTATGCCCATCCATGATGCCTAACCATAACCACCCCCTTCCGCAACCCAACCGTAACCCCTCCCCCAAGTGACTAAAACTAAAAATTAAGCGTCAACCTGTTTTAGTGTTGACCATCTAACGCAGGGGTGGCCAAACCTGTCCTCAAGATCTACCAACGGTGCATGTTTTCCAGGCAACCTGTGGATCTATAGTAGGAATGAATGCAGCATGTTTTAAAATGTGACAGTTAGTAATGACTGCAGCTGTGCACCTGCTAGGTAACCTGGAAAACATGGACCGTTGGTAGATCTCGAGGACCGGTTTGGCCACCGCTGACTAACTTTTTACCTTTTTTGACCTTGTCAGCCTATCGATTGCCTACTCTTTATTGTCTGTCTTCCGGATACTTTTTAAATCAGCACCATAATGTGCTTGTTGCACAATATATTTTGGAAAAAGAGTGCTGAACTAGAATAACAGTAGTTCCTAGAACAGGTATTTCTCCTTCATACTTCATGGCAGCCATTACATTGGGTTTATCCCCCTCTCTCTCCCAATTAGACAGGTAGTTTTTTCTCCCTAGGATCTGACTCCTCCTCTTCCTTATACTATATAACCGAGCACCTCCCCTTTAACCATAGTCTTTTTTCCTGTCTCCTCTGTCTGTAAGCAGGTAGTTAGGTTAGAGTAGTCAGAGTATTGAACCTGGCAGCGAGGGGATGGCGGTGCCTTACCCTATTTTTTGATCCGGGGCCGGCGGCATGGATCAGTGCTTATTTATGGGTTGGCGGTGCCTATAACCCTAAACAGTGGCAGGACAGATGGTGGCTTTTACCCCAAGAAAATCCTGTTGGACTCACCAAAGTTGGAGCCTGTGGAGCGGTTGCCAGGGCATGTGTTGGTGAGTCCAGAGCACTCAGAGGCAGCGGCAGCGTGTCCGGCGTAGTTACTGTACCCGGCGTCTGTTTGTAGATGTCTGTGCAGCAGACGCCGGGGGGGAAGTGACGCGCACTTCCGGCGCGCGGTCTGCGTTTCACAGCAGACAGCGTGCGTTCCGGATACCGGCAGTATCCGGCGCATGGTTATACTCGGCGTCTATTGTTTTCTATAGACGCCGGGGGGAAGAGCACGTGGCCTGCGTTCCACCGCAGGTCCGCGTGCGTTCCAAAATACCGGAAGTGCCGGTGTATATATAGCGCCTGGTCGGTGTAACAGGCGCTGCTGCATTATCTCAGCTGGAGGTGGATATCTTATAGCTCTGCACTATGGAGGATGCCTCTCTTAGTATGAATGTACCGCTGCCCAGGTAAGTCCTCTTTGAGGACTGGTTATTTATTTATGCTGAGGTTAAAATTAGTTAGTCTATCTTTTCTTTTGTTTTAGTGTGTCTATAATTACAAAAAAGAAAACGGCTAAGAAGAAATTGGATAAGATTTGCCCGGAGTGTGACAAGTCATTTACGGGAGAGAAAGTGTTATGCAAAAGTTGTCTTCAAAAGAGCTTCTTCAGTGTCTAATCAGATCTCTGAGCTTAGAGATTGGATGGAGAAAAATTTTGTCTCTAAGAAGGAGTATGCTAGCAATAAGAGGTCTAGGTCTCAGACCAGTTTGGACTTAGACGATGATTGTGGGTCAGTGGTGGCCGGTTCTGATGATGGCTCAGGTGGTTCCACTGCTGAGTCTGGAGAAGTCGTTGAAGACGAACGCCTGTTTGATCTAGGTTTGGTGGAAGTGGTACTAAAAAACCTTTATAAAACCTTGAATTATAAACAACCAGTTAAAACCGAGTTGGATACATTATTCGAGGACAGATCAAGGAAAGGCAGGTGCTTTCCTGTCCATAAGGTTGTCAAGGATATATTGACAAAGGAGTGGAATAATGTAGACAAGCGAGTCGGGTCCTTTAAGAGGGTCGATAAAATGTTCCCTATAGAGGATGAGGACTTTTTGAAATGGAGCAGTGTACCTAAAATAGACGCATCCGTTTCTGAAGTGACTACCCGTACGACCATTCCATTAGAGGATGGGGCATCCTTAAAGGACCCTATGGAAAAAAGGATGGAAAGTGCTTTAAAACGGTTGCACATATCTACATCAGTGTCAATGAAGTCTGGCGTAGCCATAGCTTCTCTGTCTAGAGCATTGCGAATGTGGTGTGCGGCATTACAAGATGATCTGCAAGACAGAGCTTCTCGTGACCAGATGAGCAAGAGTCTGGCGCAAATCCAAATGGCTGTGGACTATGTCTGTGAAGCCTCATTAGACATGTTGGACTTCTCGGCCAAATCCCTGACTTCAGGGGTAGTAGCCAGAAGGGCGCTCTGGCTAAAATCATGGTCGGCGGATTCACATTCTAAAAATAAGCTTGCTACACTTCCGTATGAAGGAGCCTTTCTTTTCGGGAGTAAGCTCGACCAAATGATTCAAAGGATGTCGGGTGGCAAATCCGTGAGGTTACCCCAGGATAGGAGGGGTAGATTTAATTCCTATTCTAACAGGCAGTCATATAGACAGGCCAGGCCATACAGGCCAGGTAGGCCATTTCGTGACAAGTACGCCTTAGGTACGTCGCGGGCATTTTTTCGCCAGTACATTAAAAAAAGACGCCAGAAGTTCCATGGAGCAAATCCCAGTAGCAGGAAGACTCCTGGAATTTGCTCGCATCTGGGAACAAAACGTCTCAGACAAATGGGTTCTAGAGATAGTATCCCAAGGTTACCAGTTAGAATTTCTGTCAAAGCCAAGGTTGGGGAGATTTTTAAGTTCCAAACTTCCCCTATCAGAAACCGAAATGGAAGTTTTGAAATCAAGTGTGCAGGATCTAATCGACACAAAAGCAGTCGAAGAAGTCCCGTTAAGGGAAAGAAGACTGGGATATTACTCCCGGTTGTTTGTCACAAGCAAAGTCTCAGGCGGGTTCAGAACTATCCTCGACTTAAGGAGTCTGAACGATCGTCTAAGAAAAAAGAAATTTCATATGGAAACAACCAAATCTATCTTGATGGGGATCAGAAAAGACGATTATCTAGTAGCTATCGACTTAAAAGATGCGTACTTCCACATCCCCATCTTTCCAAACGACAGAAGATATCTGAGGTTTGCCATAAAAGAAAAACATTTCCAGTTTACATGCCTGCCGTTCGGTCTAACTTCATCCCCCCCCGGGTTTTCACGAAGGTTCTAGTGGCGTTAATAGAAAAGTTAAGAAGGCAGAGGATTATGGTATGGGCATACCTAGACGACATCCTGATAGCAGCGCAATCCGAAGAGGAAAGCGTAATAGCAAGAGATTATACCATCAAGTTTCTTCAAAAGCACGGTTGGATGATCAATTGGGAGAAAAGTCGTCTTATCCCTTCAAGAAAAATTCAATTCTTAGGCATACTAGTGGACACCATCTCTTTTCAGATAGCTCTCTCAGAAAGAAGATGCGAGAAAATTCAACAGCTAATTTCACTCATTCACAATGATTCTCGCGTGCCCTTAAGAACTGCAATGAGTTTGCTAGGGATGATGGCCTCGGCAGTAGAGGTCACTCCGTGGGCAAAATGGAGGATGAGGCCATTGCAATGGTTCCTTCTAAGGTTCTCAAAAAATCGTACATCGTTGGATCAAATAATAAAGATCCCAAACGCAGTAAAATAATCTCTAGACTGGTGGAGCTACGATCTGTTAAGAGGAAGAAGGTGGTCACTAGAAAACCCATCGTTCGTAGTAATAACTACAGATGCCAGCGCCTCCGGTTGGGGGGCACATGGGATGGAAAGATCATGCCAAGGGAGGTGGTCGATGCGAGAAAAGGATTGGTCATCAAACCACAGAGTTGAGAGCGGTGTGGCAGGCGGTGAAATTCTTCGCAGAAGATATAAAGGGATCGCATGTTCGAATATTCTCAGACAACGTCACGACAGTCTCTTATATCAACCGTCAAGGAGGCACAAGAAGTCGGGTGTTGTTGGAGGAAGTAGAGAACATAATGTCATGGGCCGAAGTAAATCTCCAGTCTATCTCGGCATTGCACATTCCAGGAGAAGAAAATCAAATTGCAGACTTCTTGAGTCGCATTATATTCCAGGCGAATGGGAACTAAAACAGTCAGTTTTTCAACTTATAATAGAGCACTTCGGCGTGCCAGAAATCGATCTGATGGCGACGTCTCTCAACAAAAAGGTTCCCCGGTTCTTCTCCAGGTACCCAGCACACGGGTCATGCGGAGTCGATGCCCTGTCACAAGAGTGGAGTTATGCTCTAGCCTACGTGTTCCCGCCGTTCTCCCTCATTCACAGGGTGCTGTGGAAGATCAGGTCAGAGAAGTGCCATGTGATAATAGTTCTGCCGTTTTGGGCCAGAAGGGCTTGGTTCCCCATGTTGGAGAGCATGGCAGTAGCGGGGCCTCTGTTTCTGCCAGTATCAACAGATCTCCTGTCCCAGGGACCGATCAGGTGCCAAGATCCTCAGAAGTTATCATTGACGGCGTGGAAATTGAGAGGCAACAGTTGAGAGAGAGAGAAGCATTTATCGCCAGAAGTGATAGAAATACTCCTTCAAGCTAGGAAGAAGGTTTCATCCGCCATCTATTATAGGGTCTGGAGAATATTTGCTAAGTGGTCCAAGGACAGATTTCATTTTCCAAAAGCGACCATATCTCATGTGTTACAATTCCTGTGTGACGGATTCAACAAGGGCCTAGCAGTGGCCACATTGAAGGTGCACATTTCAGCATTAAGTGTGTTATTAGACCGAAGGCTGGCGGATCATAGCTTAATAAAGAGATTCTGTCAGGCCATCAAGAGGATTCGTCCAAGGATTCGTTCTAAGGTTCCTCAATGGGACCTTTAATTTGGTACTGAATGGACTCATGTCAGCACCATTTGAACCATTGGATAGAGCAAGTCTTAAGTTTATGACATGGAAAGTGGCCTTCCTGGTGGCAATCACCTAGGCCAGAAGGGTTGGTGAACTCCAGGCTCTATGCATACAAGATCAATATCTGAAAATTTTTCCAGACAAAGTGGTCTTGAAGACTAAAAATTCTTTTTTGCCAAAAGTAGTATCCTTTTTTCATTTAAATCAAGAAATTATATTACCTTGTTTTTTTTCCAAATCCTTCAAATAAAAAGGAAGAGAATTTGCATACGTTAGATGTGGTTAGAGCCATAAAAATTTATTTGGACAGGTCTGCAACCTTCAGACAGTCAGAGAATTTGTTTGTGATTCCGCAAGGTGCGAAGAGAGGATTCGTTCCGGCAAAACAAACGATTTCGAGATGGCTTAAAGATGTTATTTCCTTTACCTACAAGAAGGTAGGACGTCCAGTCCCTGAGGGTATTAAGGCACACTCAACACGGGCAATGGCGGTATCAGGGGCGAGAGAGGCGAATGTGTCAGCCAGAGAGATATGTCAAGCAGCTACTTGGTCGTCTCTACACACGTTTTCTAAGCATTATGCCCTAGATGTGGCAGAAGCACGATTTGGGGGTGAAGTCCTAAGACAAGCGTTGGCTTAAGGTATTGTATAACCCGCCCTACTGCTTCGGTACATCCCAATGTAATGGCTGCCATGAAGTATGAAGGAGAAAGCAAGGATTATACTCACGATAATACCTTTTTTCTTCGGAATACTTCATGGCAGCCTATATTTTTTTTTTTAGCCCTCCCTGTTTCTGTTTTTTCCCTAGGATCAGGGCGGAGACATTCAAAAGACTATGGTTAAAGGGGAGGTGCTCGGTTATATAGTATAAGGAAGAGGAGGAGTCGGATCCTAGGGAGAAAAAACTACCTGTCTAATTGGGAGAGAGAGGGGGATAAACCCAATGTAATGGCTGCCATGAAGTATTCCGAAGAAAAGGTATTATCGTGAGTATAATCCTTGCTTTCTAAAACGCTAATCTGTGAAATGTGGACAAATAAGGTTTGGTCAGATAAGGTGCAATTACTGCAGGTTGTTGCTGTAAAGTATTCTAATCAAGAAGACCTACTGAACAATATAACCTTATGGTGTGTACACACTGTGAGATTTCCTTGCTATTTAACTTAAGATTTGAGTGCTATGCAATCTTTGCTAACTCTGTACTATTTACATACAATCTGCATTAGATTTCCACTATATAGTCATTGCTGCCCTGTCTATCTGGGTTTCGATTTGTGCTGTCCCGGGAGCGCGCATCTGGATCGCAAGGTAAAAAAAACCTGTGCGATCTGCACTAGATAGTCAAAATCTAATGTCAAATCTCTCCGTGTGTACACTGCATTAGAGTCGCTCCATCTAAAGCTGGCCATACATCTAAAGATTTATTGTCCGATCTGGCTGGTTGGAACGAAAACCTGGTAATGGATCAGAGCAAATAACAGTTGACCATTTGCTTCAAAATGCTGGAAAACTGACACTGTCCTTTAAATATTGCCAGGTTTTTGTTCCAACCAGCCAGATCCTACAATAAATCTGTAGATGTATGTTCAACTTTAAACCCTGCGTCTCAGAAGTTCCACGGTCAGATCGATGTGCATCCAATGTTCACAATTATGTACCTGTGTTGGGCGACGCTGTACGCAAGATGGCGGTCAAGCCCCTTACTGGCAAATTCAGTTGCATATGCAACATTGCATGCATCTCTGATTCATGCCCATGTACCCCATGGGTCTTGGTGTTTCAAGTTTAAAGATCTTGTCAACTTTTTGAGGCATAGTCCAATTTACTTTCATCTGGTTTAAAAAAAAAAAAAAAAAAGAATAATTCTGACTGCATTTCACTTAGACTATTTAATAATAATCCCTTTCATAGCCGTTCACACCAAAGATGGTGAGGAATACTGAGGTAAAGCTTGGTTTAGAAGGGTGCGTCATGGGTTTGGTTATTTTTAAGACTTGGTAATTTTATTATTTTTAGTTATTTTTATCTACGTAGATGAAATGTGAGTTTGCTCGTCGTATTTTTGTGGCTCAAACTTTTTTGGTGTTCTAAATTTTGTTTGCTAAATTGAAATAACACCAGCTGCAGACGCTTTGCATTCTTGGCCCACAGAGGACCACGTGAAGCAAGGTATGGTCTCCATTTTGGAGAGTAATCGGAAACTACCTGATGTGCCTTGGTTTCAAAGGTTTGTTGGGCGTAACATTTTTTATTTGCCTCCTTAGGAGTCCAATTTCTAAGAATCGCTACTTTTTGGGTGGTGGCAAATAGCTGTCAGTTTTCAGACGACCCAGCAGGTCACATGTTCAAGGTCACACAGCCGGTTCACCAACTGTCACATTTCCCAGTAATGCATTGTTAGTGGCAGTTGGTCATTTTTACAGCATAACTCTGTAAGAAAGCAACCATGACGGTGCAATATTTTTTGCAAATCTACGGACCAAGACCTTTTAATTTGGTGTGTCGGAGGTTCTCAAATGCGGTTCTCATGGCACCCCAAAGGTCCAGGTTTTAAATTTTATCCATGCTGGGTCATGGTGATTTAGGGGGAAATTTACTAAAGGAAATTTGTAAAAAAATAGGTGTATTTGTATCCAGAAATACACTTATTTTTGACCTTTACTATCCCGAAAATACGGCTATTCGTATTGATAGCACATCAATACGACTACGAATTGCCGTATTTTCGGGATAGTAAAGGTCAAAAATAAGTGTATTTCTGGATACAAATACACCTATTTTTTTACAAATTTCCTTTAGTAAATTTCCCCCTTAATTACCACATCAGTCAATTTGATTTAACCATCTGTGCTGAGCCAGTGGCATTGCTAAAACCTGCTACATCGAGGGCCACGTTTAAGGACCTATTTGGTGTATGATTTGCCCTGCTCAGACTATGGCATCATTAAAAAGTGTATCTCATAGGTCATCTTTATGCTATTAATGAATTTAGATGTCTGTTTTGGAGAAAGGTGTTTGTATGTTGTCTGATATATAATAAAGGTTTTTTTTAATACAAATTTTAAAACCTGAATTCTACTTGGACTGTATATCATACTGGATATAGTAATATTTGCTCTGAAAACTTGTGGCAGTCAGTTTCCTGTGTAGGGGTGTACTCCAATAAATAAAAAAAACTTGGCACCTGCACCAATATTTATATTGGCATTTAGGAGTCTATTACTCAGAGCTCCTGGTATAGAAGTAAGATGTAAGGGATTTTAGTGTAAGCTGTTGCGGCGATATTGGCATGGAGTGGTAAGAGTTATGTTACCTCATTCCATACTTACCTACTTTTGAAAACTAGTTTCAGGGAGATTATAGTTGGTGGTAGAATTTTGCACAGCGCCCCATTGAGGGGGTGTGTCATGCTCCACCCACAGGGCGTGTCTAGTTCCATATATGGAGAGATTCTGAAAAGAGATTGTGAACGTGGCACCTAGAAGCGTGGGTGTGTACTGCTACATCTGAGAGGAATCTTTTTAAATGTCTTTTATACAAATGTAGATGAGCCCCAAAGCAGTTAGTAAGAGCTACTGATAACAAAGTGCTGGGAAATGGTGCTGATGATTCAATGTAAATGTATTGGTCTCTCATTCCTTTTTTCCCTTTTTTTTTTTTTATCCCAAAATGTAATAATATAGATTGCTAGACTAATGAGGGAGAGAGGGAGATTGCTCTTGTTTCAGGGAGTCTCCTGCAGAATGCAGGAGGGTAGGCAACTATGCCTCATTCCAGTTAGGATTGTGTCTAGACCCACTTCTGTTTTTTGACCTTAGATGAGGGCGGAAGTTGTTAGATGCCCTCACAGCGTTTTTTCTATTTCTGATTTTTTTTTGTTTTTTTCTGCTGGATTGTACCCTCGCAGGCTCGCTTTGCTCGCCACAGAGTTAGATCCCCCCCCCCAGGTATACATGGACCCATTGCATGATGAGAAAAGTCCAATAACAGAAGTGGTTCTAGCTGCCACCTTCCAGTTAGTTGGAGCACTTTTGAGGGGTCTATTGCACTGAACACAAGGCATGATAAAATTCAATGACCTCACCAATCTTATTGCTGGCAATCTTTAAGCACCCGACAAAGGCGTACGTTTAGGGGGAGCGTATTGATGTCAGAAATGTTTTATTCCGCTGTATACAGTAAGTCCTGGTCTGAGACTCTTACCTGGGTTACCTAAGGCTACAGAGTAAATGAGATTAGTCCTGCTTCCACTTTCCACTCTGGTCACTAATTAGTATTAGAAAGCTTTACTAATGGATAAACGAGCATCAGTCACGTACTGGATTCTGCACAGAACTCAGTGAGTTAGACTAGAATTTACAGGTCTGCTATGAATTCATGTTAATCATTGCTACATGTGTACTGGAGAAATTAAATGTTCAATACTTCCCAGGGGGTGTTCTGGCTGCCCGGAAACCCTCCTTCACTTGGCAAGTGGCTCAAACTAGCAATGGCGTAGAGTACTAGCGCTGCCGCCACACCATGCATTTTAAGAAACATGGCAGACTTGCTGCACATGCCGGTTGTGGATGCTTCACATCCTAAATCAGTGCACTGGGCCAGAGAGTAGCTGTTCGGAAGAAGAGACAGGAGCCTCACCATGAGGTGGGAGAATGTGTTCTCAGAGTGCAGTACTGGTTCTATTATGCTGGTGTATTTATTATAGTATGTTTAATGTTTTCCTGAACACTTAAGGTGTACTAGTACTTTTTGTACTAGATCTCATCTCGAAACCAAGATGCGATGAGATGCGATATTGTATACAATAATGGTAACCTATAAGGGCACCTTTACCTTATTGATATTGAATATGTTTGATACAGCCTATACTATAGACCAGTGGTCACCAACCCGTCGCTCGCGAGCTACTGGTAGCTTGCGATAGCGATCTGGGTGGCTCGACCACTGCAGCTGCCCGTCCGTCCCTCTCTCCCTCCCTCCCTCCATTGTCTGCTGCCGCTTCCAGTTCTGAGGGGAGGAGAACACATCATGCTCCTCTCCTTCCCTTCACTGTGTATCCCTGTGACTGACTGGGCCGTCAGCCAATCAGAGCTCAGTCCCAGGGAAGGGAAGCGGCAGAGAGGATGGAGGAGCCAGCCAGCAAGCAGGGGAGCACCGGACCACCCCCCTCCCTCTGGCAGGAGCAACAACAATAGTGAGTTCTGCTGCTGCTGGCACCGTGGGGCATACATGGAACCTTAGGAGCATATGTGTATCTGGCACTATTTGGGCATAGGTATATCTGGCACTGCACTATTGGGGGCATATGTGTATCACACCCCCATTTTCATTGGCCGCACCCCATGTGGCTACACCCATTTTTGGGCAGATTGTGGACTGCAGGTGGGAACCCTCCTCGAAAAATGTTGCATTTGGCACTGTTTTAGGTGCATTGATCACCCATGTGCAGTCTGGGAGCCGAACGATTGTACATGCGCAAGTTAAGAAACAACATGCAAAAAGAGCAAGTCAATCATGAGGGGTTTGGGTGTACCTGCGTCGCGGAGGGGTAATTTCATTCAGGGACATGTTTGAAAAATGATGGTTTGGAGCTGATAAACACATGACCTTTTAGGAACTGAACAGATGACGGGAGAGAAACATTATGTGAAAATCGGTTATCACTGCTTGATAAATAGGCGCTGTCATAGAATTTGGACTTAATGTATGTTTATACCTTGGCTTACAATAGGTCTGCTATATTGACGCAGTAAAGTCTCTTGTATCTGGCTGTGGTCTCAGACGTGGTCCCACAAGTCATTCCACAGCAGCTTGTGAGCCTCAGGTTGTTCCCCTCTGCTACGTGTAGAGCAGGGGTGGCCTCCAAACCTGTCCTCAAGATCTACCAACGTTGCATGTTTTCCAGGCCACCTGAGGATCTATAGTAAGAATGAATGCAGCAGGTTTGAAAATGTGACAGTTAGTAATGACTGCAGCTGTGCACCAGCTAGGTAACCTGGAAAACGTGGACCGTTGGTAGATCTCGAGGACCGGTTTGGCCACCCCTGGTGTAGAGTATCACCGGTCTGATTTATCAGTCAGGTCTCCAGCAGTACATTCCTCAATATTTAATCACAACTGCGGCTGCATGAACAACACTTGTTCTTATTTTCAGAGTCCATTAGCCCGGTCTGAAATTTCAGCAGTGTTACAAGTTGGGTGCTGGATTCCTGCCATGTTCTATTGTTACCTGCTGATGCCGAGGGGTGACCGGGAGATGCATGCCTTGCACTCCATTGGGCTGCATGCCATTAAGTTTGCCGTTGGAGCAGACACAACAGAGCCGTAAAATTTAGGTTAGTTGATATTTTATATATGAGCAGATGCAGTTATCGTACCCAGATTCTGAGCCCCATTTTTGCAAATGGGGCGTAACTCAGGAATGAGCGCAGTTTTAAATGTGGACTTATCTCGCACTTTCCAGTAAGCTACACGTGCATTCTGGACAGTGTTTGCAATTCTGATTAGACCACGTCCTGGTTTCCTCTTGCACATGTTGCACGTAGAATGAAAAGGAAAAAAACAAACTGTAACCAAAACGTGTGGCCAAAACCAAGTCATCCGTATTGTGTTCAGGGGTGTGTGTGTGTGTGTGTGTGTGTTTCAGATAACACCTCTCCACTGCCCCAAAGTGAGTATTCTCCAGTTAAAATGTGATTTTTTTTCTTCCAGACAAATTGTTTTAAAAAAAAAAATTTTATTGAAGGGCATCTGGGCGATGTTGAGTGCGCATGCATTTTGGTTCAGACATGCGCTAGGGAGGTAAGATGATGCAGAAGGATAAGTAACTCTGATTGGGCAGTGGAAAGGCCAAGTTTAAGAAGCTCCCGGTAAAACCAAGTCCGGACCAATGGAGGTCCAGTGAGTAACTCGATAGGAGAAGTTTACGGTGGCACTTGAAGCATTGCAAACCCTGATAAACAGACTTCCCTGTGTTTTGCCCAAAAGCCATCACCCGCAAGACCTAGTGAATATTGCCACCAGCGGTTCCCTTGATGTATAGGGTGGTGTTCCACTGAAGGTGAAACGCCTGTCCTGGCAAATAAGGCTTCTTGCCCTTTTTATTAACAAACCCGTTCGTATCTGTAATGCCATATTGGAGCACTCCGTGTAATATCATCATGTCCTTATTCTATGAATGTGATTGGACTTGTTTTCAGACCACCAGCGAATGGGTTTTACTCGGGATTTGGTCTAGAAGTCATGTCATAAAACACAGGAATGCCTCTTTAAACGCTGCTATTAAACCATTGCCTCTACATCCAGAACTCTTTGTCCTGTAGAGATCTCCACCCACAGGAAAAAAGGAAGAATGTTTGGAAGAGCTCTTAGATCAGAGAGATTACAGTGGCTTTCTCCTGAGCATGTCTGAACTTCTGGCTTCTCATCTTCTACAACGGTGTTCTCTAAGTCTTGTTACCAATCTTCAACATCACAGCCTCTCCGTCCAGTTACTTTTAATTTATAAAACACCACACGTGCTATCCTATGACCTGCGTGAGGGAATGGTGATGTCATGCTTACATTCCCTTTGATGTCACATGGAATATCGCACAGGGCATCCATAGGCATTTACTGCCAAACATTCTACCATTCAGTAGAGTTATGGTCAGGATTTCACCAAGAGTATGAATAGAACCAAATTTTATGGGTCTTGGGCCTCATTCAGATGTGGTTAGAGGTGGCATCACTGTTGCTTACTTGGAAGCAGCACCAATCCACACACAGCCACCCCCCCCCCCCCCCCCAAATGGCCGCAACATCTCACCATTTTGGAAACTGAGGCCATCCTCTTCCCCCTCGGTGCCCACAAACTGCTGCATACTATCAATGTCTTAATGGCTTATGCATGAAGTAGTGAACAGTGGCAAAGGGTTCTCCAGTCTGACGGGATCGGAATTAGAGCCCTGGTTAGCCTCCAACTGCGGGTAAGCTAGGGTCCCTTTTTCCGGACGTTGAGTAACTTAAACAAAACCATCACCGCAACATTTCCGGTCAGACTGTAATGTAAGTAATCATTTTTGGTCTGAATTTTTGAAGTGTTGTAGATGTTTTATAGGTCCTTTTTTATATAGGCAATACCTAGCTGTACGGAACGGTGAATGCATCCCGATAGTGCCCCGATTTGTCATTTATCAGTTATAATTTATACTCTCCAAAAAGGGGCGTGGCTTTGTCCTGAAGAGGATGGGAGGGGGGAGGTGTCTGAGATCAGTCCTTTAAACCCCATATGTCTGTGCAATTGCTTCTGCTCATATAACTGGACCCAACCACACAAACCGAATTTAAAAGCAAAGAAAAACACTAAAAATACAATAACAATCTATTTTAATTTTTTTCCCCTTTTTATACCATCGTGCCAGGCAGCCAGGTCAGATTAAGAAAAATGGTGATCCCGGTGAATAATTCAGGGCAAATGCACATTCTCAGCAATTTAATCCTAACTAATTAATGCAAATGAACAAATGGGCATCTCCATGTTTCTGTTCTCTGGCGGAAAGTTTCCTGTGTAAGCCTGGCACGCTCGTACATGTTTGTATAATGTGTGCTTACCTGACGCACCAGCTGATGGAGCCTTGGCCAGGGATCTCTTTGTTGCACTTAGTTTATTGGAATGGTCGACGTCCCAGATCATCAGACCACACTATATGTTCCACAAACAATGTGAGGCCTTTCATAAGGAGCCAATAGCACTTGGCCGTGTAATCACCCTGCGGGATATTAATACTTGTGTATATTTTCTCTGTACCCGTGAGTTTTGAGGACATGTGATAGGCCTGAGCAGATAGGTTGATGGACTCGTTCCCTGTATTGTCCCCTCTGGCTTATTTTTGTTATTGCATTTCTATCTGTAGTATTACACACACTGCACTATGTATGGCTGGCACTACTGCCGCATATACCGGGTTACTGTGATCACTGTATATGTCTGATGTATTACACACACTGCACTATGTATGGCTGGCACTACTGCCGCATATACCGGGCTACTGTGATCCCTGTATATGTCTGATGTATTATACACACTGCACTATGTATAGCTGGCACTACTGCTGCATATACCGGGTTACTGTGATCACTGTATATGTCTGATGTATTACACACACTGCACTATGTATGGCTGGCACTACTGCCGCATATACCGGGCTACTGTGATCCCTGTATATGTCTGATGTATTATACACACTGCACTATGTATAGCTGGCACTACTGCTGCATATACCGGGTTACTGTGATCACTGTATATGGCTGATGTATTACACACTGCACTATGTATAGCTGGCACTACTGCCGTATATACTGGGTTACTGTGATCATTGTATATGTCTGATGTATTACACACACTGCACTATGTATGGCTGGCACTACTGCCGCATATACCGGGTTACTGTGATCACTGTATATGTCTGATGTATTGCACATTGCACTGTGTATGGCTGGCACTACTGCTGCATATATCGGATTACTGTGATCACTGTATATGTCTGATGTATTATACACACTGTACTATGTATGGCTGGCACTACTGCCGCATATATCTGGTTACTGTGACTGCTGGCCATGTATATGTCTGATGTATTACACACACTGCACTATGTATGGCAGGCACTACTGCCGCATATATCTGGTTACTGTGACTGCTGGCCATGTATATGTCTGATGTATCACACACACACACACACACACTGCGCTACGTATGGCTGACACTACTGCCGCATATACCGGGTTACTGTGATCACTGTATGTCTGATGTATTGCACTGTGTATGGCTGGCACTACTGCTGCATATACCGGGTTACTGTGATCGCTGTATACTGTATGTCTGATGTATTACACACTGCACTATGTATAGCTGGCACTACTGCCGTATATACCGGGTTACTGTGATCACTGTATGGGTCTGATGTATTACACACTGCACTATGTATGGCTGACACTACTGCCGCATATACCGGGTTACTGTGATCACTGTATACTGTATGTCTGATGTATTGCACTGTGTATGGCTGGCACTACTGCTGCATATACCAGATTACTGTGATCACTGTATGTCTGATGTATTACACACTGCACTATGTATGGCAGGCACTACTGCCGCATATACCTGGTTACTGTGATCCCTGTATACTGTATGTCTGATGTATTGCACACTGCACTATGTATGGCTGGCACTACTGCTGCATATACCGGGTTACTGTGATCGCTGGCCCTGTATATATCTGATGTATTATACTCTCTCACACACACACACACACTGCGCTATGTATGGCTGGCACTACTGCCGCATATACCGGATTACTATAATCACTGTATATGTCTGATGTATTACACACTGCACTATGTATGGCTGGCACTACTGCCGTATGTACCGGGTTACTGTGATCCATGTATATGTCTGATGTATTACACAGTGCACTGTTTATGGCTGACACTACTGCCACATATACTGGGTTACTGTGATCACTGTATATGTCTGATGTATTACACACACTGCACTATATAAGGCTGGCACTACTGCCGCATATACCTGGTTAATGTGATCACTGTATATGTTTGATTTATTACACACACACACACACACACACACACACACACACACACACTGCACTATGTATGGCTGGCACTACTGCTGCATATACCAGATTACTATGATCACTGTATGTGTCTGATGTTGTGTACACACTGTACTATGTATGGCTGGCACTACTGCCGCATATACCGGGTTACTGTGATCACTGTATGTGTCTGATGTATTACACACACACTGCGCTATGTTTGGCTGGCACTACTGCCGCATATATCTGGTTACTATGACTGCTGGCCATGTATATGTCTGATGTATCACACACACACACACACACACACTGCGCTACGTATGGCTGACACTACTGCTGCATATACCGGGTTACTGTGAACACAGTATGTCTGATGTATTGCACTGTGTATGGCTGGCAATACTGCTGCATATACCAGATTACTGTGATCACTGTATGTGTCTGATATATTACACACTGCACTGTGTATGGGTGGCACTACTGCTGCATATACTGGATTACTGTGATCACTTTATATGTCTGATGTATTACACACTGCACTATGTATGGCTGGCACTACTGCTGCATATACCGGATTACTGTGATCACTGTATATGTCTGATGTATTACACACTGCACTATGTATGGCTGGCACTACTGCTGCATATACTGGGTTACTGTGATCACTGTATGGGTCTGATGTAACACACACACACACACACACACACACTGCGCTATGTATGGCTGGCACTACTGCTGCATATACCGGATTACTGTGATCACTGTATATGTCTGATGTATTACACACTGCACTATGTATGGCTGGCACTACTGCTGCATATACCGGATTACTGTGATCACTGTATATGTCTGATGTATTACACACTGCACTATGTATGGCTGGCACTACTGCCGCATATACCGGGTTACTGTGATCGCTGACCCTGTATATGTCTGATGTATTATACTCACACACACTGCGCTATGTATGCCTGGCACTACTGCCGCATATACCAGGTTACTATGATCACTGTATATTTCTGATGTATTACACACTGTACTATGTATGGCTGGTACTACTGCCGCATATACCGGGTTACTGTGATCGCTGTACTGTATATGTCTGATGTATTACACACACTGCACTATGGCTGGCACTACTTCCGCATATACCGGGTTACTGTGATCACTGTATGTGTCTGATGTATTACACACACTGCACTATGTATGGCTGGCACTACTGCCGCATATACCGGGTTACTGTGATCGCTGTACTGTATATGTCTGATGTATTACACACACTGCACTATGGCTGGCACTACTTCCGCATATACCGGGTTACTGTGATCACTGTATATGTCTGATGTATTACACACACACTGCACTATGTATGGCTGGCACTACTGCCGCATATACCAGATTACTATGATCACTGTATGTGTCTGATGTATTACACACACACACTGCGCTATGTATGGCTGGCACTACTGCTGCATATACCAGGTTACTGTGATCACTGTATGTGTCTGATCTATTACACACTGCACTATGTATGGCTGGCACTACTGCCACACATATATCTGGTTACTGTGACCGCTGGCCATGTATATGTCTGATGTATTACACACACACACACTGCGCTACGTATGGCTGACACTACTGCCACATATACCGGGTTTTTGTGATCACTGTATATGTCTGATGTATTACACACACGAGCACACACACTGCGCTATGTATGGGTGGCACTGCTGCTGTATATACTGGGTTACTGTGATCACTGTATATGTCTGATGTATTACACACTGCGCTATGTATGGGTGGCACTACTGCTGTATGTACCGGGTTACTGTGATCACTGTATGTCTGATGTAGTACACACTGCACTATGTATGGCTGGCACTACTGCTGCATATACCGGGTTACTGTGATCACTGTATGTGTCTGATGTATTACACACTGCGCTATGTATGGGTGGCACTACTGCTGCATATATCGGGTTACTGTGATCACTGTATATGTCTGATGTAGTACACACTGCACTATGTATGGCTGGCACTACTGCTGCATATACCGTGTTACTGTGACCGCTATATATGTCTGATGTACTGTATCACACATACTGCACTATGTATGGCTGGCACTACTGCCACATATACCAGGTTACTGTGAGCACTGCATGTGTCTGATCTATTACACACACTGCGCTATGTTTGGCTGGCACTACTGCCGCATATATCTGGTTACTGTTTCCGCTGGCCATGTATATGTCTGATGTAGCAAGCACTCACACAAACTGCGCTATGTATGCATACCTCCCAACTGTCACGATTCCGTCGGGACAGTCCCGATTTTCGGGTCCTGTCCCGACGTCCCACCCGCGGCAGGCATTGTCCCGCTGCGGGGGGGTGGCAGTTGGGAGACCCCCCAATGTAGTAGAATAGACGCTGTGCGCATGCGCACAGCGTCTATTCTCGTATGAAAATGAGGTCGCGGCTAATTAGCATAAGCCGCGCCCTCATTTGCATACGCCACGCCCCCTTTTCGTACGCTCGCGCGCGAGTGTCCCTATTTCCTCACATGAAAAGTTGGGAGGTATGTCAGTGCGGCAGGGCATTCTCCTGCTGAGAGACCACTGCCATCAGGAATTACCTTTGTCATGAATAGGCCCCTTAAAGTGCTCATACATAAGCGCTGCAATAACAATTCATTGTTTCTCAGATTTTTTTTTCCCCCAGATAAATTTTTTCTCAAAACTATATGACATGCCGCCACATTACACTTTGTTTCACTGTTTGTCAGATTTTTTCCATCATGATTAGGGATGGCCAATTACCATCAATGATTTGAAATCATCAATGGTTTATGGCCGATGTCTAATACTTTTGACATCGAAGGGAGGGAACCAGATGGTTTACCTCCATCCATGGCACAGCAAATCCGGTGTTTTGTTGTATTTTTATTTTTTTTTTAAAGCATCGGGACACAGAGCATAGCTCTTACCTCGAAGACCCATGAAGCCCCGCCCTGGTGTTTTCAGTAAAAAAAAAAAAAAAAGGGATGACCGTCGATCGTTAAACTCATTGATGGTCATCCATTACATAGTTTAACACTATCGATGGCCAGTTGCACTATTGCCATCGATGGCAATGATCCCCATCCCTAATCACGAGATTGTATCTTCACATCTTAAAAGTACCCATACAGCACCTCAATCCATTATCATTTTCCTAGTCACATGGAGATTTTAATAATAGGCTTTGTACTGCTACTGCTCACCACCCCCATTCTACTCTTGATATATCACCACAATTAATCATTTTGTTAATAGATATAAATAAAAAATAAATTAAATGTATGGGATCCACCTACAAAGCATAACCAGCTCTGGGCTCTTGGAACTGGCCCTAGTTTTAAAAATACAGGGGAGGGGAAAAGAATAGGGTCCCTCCACTAGCACAGGGGGTCATACCAAATCCAGGGTACCATTGCCAAAGCATTCATCCCCCCTAAATAGTCCAGGCATAGGTGAATCTAAGGGGTAGTCCGGGGGTGCACCGGACCACCCATTAGACATCCTGCCTATCTTATTGTAGGCCACTGGAGTGGAGGACTGGTCGGTTATTGCTCCAAGAAATCGGTGACAGCCTGGCAGGGTCTGGAGCAGTGCACCGCCCGGCTGTCAGACTCAAAGTAGGACAGGTTCGTGCTGTGGTTATTTTGAAAATTGACACTGCCTCACAAGCCAATCGAAACTCACAGTCCAGCAGCCAATCATTAGCCACAACTGCTGCTCCTGATTGGCTCGTGAGCCAGTGGTAGCTTTCAATATAGCCGAAGACCTGCTTATACTCTGAATAGAGCCTGGTAATGCACCACTCTCTCCCCAGCTGTGACGAAACGTCAGCAATTCACTCCCCCTTGGCAATGAGCAAGTAATTGCCCTTGGGACCGAACATTTCACTCACCCCTGGCAACGAGCATTTCATTTCCCCTTGGCAACGAGCATTTTACTCTACCTTGGCAATTAGCATGTAATCCCCCTTGGCAATGGGCATTTAACTCCCCTGTGGCAACCTTTTTGAGACCACTTATCTTATTTAAATGTTTGAAACAGCCTATACTATAGACCAGTGGTAGCCAACTACGGTCCTCGAGAGCTACCAACAGTTCACATTTTCCAGACAACCTAGCTGCTGCACAGGTGCACTCATTACTAGCTGAAACATTTTCAAAGATCCACAGGTGGAGCTAATTACTTCACTTGTGATTCCGTGAGGAGATCTGGAAAACATTAACTGTTGGTAGCTCTTGAGGACTGATGTTGGCTACCCCAGGTATAGACCATCTGAACAGTTAAATATTAATACTGTATTCAATAAAGTGTCCAGTGTTTAAAAAGACAAATTTTCAAGGCTGTAACCACTCCCCCAGACTCCCGTACATACTCCAATGCGCTGCAGAGTGGGAGATTTTTGATTGCATTTGGAAACTCCGCTCTAAAAATCCTGCGTTTACCAATGTATATAGAAATCATATACCCCTAAATCAATATTTGTTTTCATTCATTCTTAGAAAAAATTTCAATGTGATATTTTTATAAGCACCCCCCAAATGTGTCTCTTGATAAATAACTAAATAAAAGTTTTTATTGTCATTTATACTTTAATATACTATTGCATACATTTGTAATCACGAACCCTGTTTGTGTATAGCATGGGTCTTGTTACATATTGTTGCATAGCATAATACAGTGGTGATTTCATTGTCACTTATATTTGTTACAGCTTGCTTCAACAACTGGAACGTTGTATCTTCTTTTATAAAAAATGTACGAATGACTTGTGTTTTGATCCATAGATTATACAGACCTTCAGTGTTTTAAAAACTCCTCAGGTTGTGTACTTGATGAACTGCAAAAAGTAGAGTAAATTAACATTAAACACTTTATAATGACAGGCCTTCCATTTTGTGGACTGAACTTATAAGAAAGTAGCTTTATCAAAACCCTAGGAAATAGTAAGCATATCATGGGCCTGATTCAGTGGTGGGTGTTGTGGGGGAATGGGATCATTCGTCAGACTGCATTTAGGTCTACAGTCATTAGGTCGACCCCACTAGGTCGACTGGCAGGAAGGTCGACCTGACTTAAGGTCGACATGGGCCAAGGTCGACATGACTTAAGGTCGAATTTGCATAAAGGTCGACATGAGGAAGGTCGACTGGTCATAAGGTCGACATGGGTTTTTCACTGTTTTTTGATCCGAATGTCGACACAGTCGACATGGACACAGTTGGCAATGAGAATCGGACCCTCGCATCGCTCGCTTCGCTTCGGGCACGGTGCCTCGCTGCGCTCGGCACACTATTTTATTCTCCCACCACGCCCTAGTGGATGGTAGGGCATGAAATAACGCCTGTCGGCACATGTCGGCTCAAAAAACAGTGAAAAACCCATGTCGACCTTATGACCAGTCGACCTTCCTCATGTCGACCTTTATGCAAATTCGACCTAAAGTCATGTCGACCTTGGCCCATGTCGACCTTAAGTCAGGTCGACCTTCCTGCCAGTCGACCTAGTGGGGTCGACCTAATGACTGTAGACCTAAATGCAGTCTGACGAATGACCGCATCCCGTTGTGGGGAAGGCACACACCAGTGTTCTAATTCTATGTATATGTCTGAGGCACACTATGCATGTGTACTGATTGTTACCACACAGTACAGAATTGGATGCAAGGTCTGACCCAGAGTTGCATGCAATGCCAGTGTTCACATATTTGAGCAATTCTTTGTAACTGCACATGCGTTATCTTCTAAAAACTCCTACTAAGCATGTGTTATGCAGAGTATATGCACACATTTATGGATACATCCACCCTATGTAATGCCCTTCCACGCACAATAAGACTCTCTACTAGCCTCCAAACTTTAGCGTTCCCTGAAAACTCTCCTCTTCAGGCAAGCCTATCATCTTTAAGTCCTACACGCATAACCCTCTGAGGCACTTATGTATTATTTAGGTGGAGAAGAGATGTTCCCAGGGCCGGTGCCACCACTAGGCAGCTTTAGGCACTTGCCTAGGGCACCGGCCATTGGAGGGTGGTAACGAGCTGCAGAAGCCAGGAGGAGCAGCAGCATCAGCAGTAGGAACAGGAAGTGTCCTGCCGGCGCAGAGGAAAGCACCTGGAAGAGAGTCTACTCCCACCCCATGAGCCCGTATCTCCCTCCAACACCCCCCCCCCAGAGCGTACCGCTGCATCACCCCCCTGTGATGCAGAGTCCCCCCCTGTCATCCGTGAATATATGCTGTGCGCATGCGCACAGCGTCTATTCTTGCAGGCAGAGGGACTTACAGAGCTGCTGGGCATGCCCCCACAGCGGCGAAAAACAGGGGCGTGGCCTCACATCAGCGCTGTTCGTATAGACCACACTCCCTCTTCATCAGGCCACGCCCCCCCAAAAAAAGCTGCGTGCCTATGGCGCGCGCCCTGTCCCACCCACATGACCTCAAATGTTGGGAGGTATGTGTATGGCTGACACTACTGCCGCATATACTGGGTTACTGTGATCGCTAGCCCTGTATATGTCTTGGAGTAGGGAGACGTTAATTATGGCCTTGTGTGTAATTTTTGCAGGTTAAAATAATGGTTCTCCCTCCAGACTTTGCAGCACACGCAGGGACAGAAGACTCTGTGTGTGTGTGTGTGTGTGTGTGTGTGTGTGTGTGTGTGTGTGTGTGTGTGTGTGTGTTGGGCCGGCCGGCATGCTCCTAGTTTCAGACAAGTATTTTATATTTAACTCTGACCACTCTTGGCTCGTGATGAAAGCTTAACTCCTGGCAAGACCCAAAGGATGCCAGGCAAAAACACATCCGACCTGGGCAACTGTTGCCCCACTACAGCTGTGTTATGTGCGTGGCTCTGTCTGCTGCCAGGATGTGGTTGGGGTTGAACCAGCAGCGCTCACACCTGCAGCTCTAGCGTGCAGGGTGTGTGTGAGTGCAAGGCTGCTTACTCTTATTTCCTGAGCACCGGTCTGTCCAAACTCCAGTTCCATAAGGCTTGGTGCACACATACTGCCCCATCCTCCGCTCTGCTCTATGACTCGTCCCATCTACAGTAGCATCCTATTAAATGTGGATAAATTACTCATATAATGTCCGAGCAAAACTGAGCGCTGTACGGAGGCTTTATTTGGGGATAAGCACATTTTATATTACGCCAGTTTTGCTTACATTATTGTTGGTGTTGCATATGGGGCTGTTTTTCTTACATGTATACATATCCTGTAGTAAGGGTATGGGTCATAGGGTTGACATTCAATAGGTCATCTACTATTGGTCGACACCGATTTTTGGGTGTCTGTCAACATGGACATCGTTTCAGTGATCCACGTCCCCTTGCGTGGCTCACTGCGCTCACCATGCTTCGGTTAAGTGACCATGGGCTAGATTCTCTAAGCTTCAAAAGTGATAAAATGGAGAGTGATAAACAGCCAGCCAATCAGCTTCTACCTGCCATGTCACAGACTGTGTTTGAAAAATGTCAGACAGGAGCTGATTGGCCTGGTTTTTTATCACTCTCCATTTTATCACTTTTGAAGCTTAGAGAATCTGGCCCTCTGTCAGTTAGGTGGGCTCAGGGGGCGGAGCTTAGTATAGGGAAGGTGGACGTGATGCAGCTCAGGAGACTGGGCTGGGGGGCGTGGCTGCACAAGGTCATCACCACTATACAATACAGAGATTACTGGCCTATTAAAGTAGGAGGCGTGGCTATGATGAAGCGAATCAGAGTGAATCGTATCATCCACTGGGGCCGCCCATTACATTCTGCAATTGGGTGGCTCTTCATTGGGTGGAGGCTAAATACGGGAGACTTTCCCAGTCTTCCTGGAGGCTGGGAGTGCGACCTGATTTTTCAGGAGCTAGTCGGCCATTCTGAAGGTGCTGTGAACCTTTGTAAATCCATTTGCACCATACTCGCTGTACCTACTACCCCGGAAGTGGTTTGTCTGTCTAACATGTCTAATGCGGTATGTTTTACACTCCAGCCCTATTCTGCTGAGGACATGGAGACCGTCACATTTCCTAAAGATTAGACAATAGGGGAAGCGCATGGTATATAAATATCTCCTATAACCCGCAGGGTACTAGAAGTCACTTGTGTAAATCCTGATTCCTCTTTTCTGTGATCTTCCGCTTCTTGTATCTCAGCACGTTCTCACTTTAGGGCCAGATGTATCAAGCTTCAAAAGTGATAAAATGGAGAGTGATAAACAGCCAGCCAATCAGCTCCTGCCTCTCATTTTTTTAAACACAGCCTGTGACATAGCAGGTAGGAGCTGATTGGCTGGCTGTTTATCTCTTCGTTTTATCACTTTTTAAGCTTAGTACATCTTAGATAATGCCCCAAACTGTTTTTTTTTTTTTTTTACCCCAGATATAAAATCTTGAAGTCTGAGGCTGATGTAGTGTTCACACTAGTGTGGACTGTGGGCAAGATGCCAGCCAGGAAGTGGGGATCCAATGTCATGGCCTGTATTCTCTGGCGGTGATCGCTATACCGTGGCACTTGGGTGGGGACAGAAGAGGGCATCCTCCTGTCTTTGGCCATCAATATAGCAGAACAACACAAGTGTAATGTCAGTATCGGCGTATTCCTCCAATGGGCGCCATCTAGTGGTTTCTTAGGCACAATGGGGGTTATTTTGGTTCACTCTTTCTGACAAATTTCTTCTTAGATGGACAAAACCATGTGCACAGCAGGTGGGGCAGATGTTACTTGTGCCGAGAGAGTTAGAGTTGAGTGGGGTTTTACTTCAAAGCAGGGTTGCCTACCCTCCCGGAATGGCCAGGAGGGTCCCGAAAATCGGGTCACCCTCCCGCCCCCCCGGAAAGGTGGCCAACCCTCCCGGATTCCGGGGGACCCCCGCGCCCCCCCCCCCCCCCCCCCTGCCAAATTACCTTATCGCTGCAGATCTCCGGGGAGGGGGCGGGGCGGGGCTAAAGTGCCATAATCTCGTCATTTAGCCCCGTCCCCTTCACGGAGATAGAGAGCGTTAGTAACTTTCCTTCATGGGGGTGGGGCTTAATGATGTCACATTTAAGCCCCGCCCCCAAACTCCTGCTTAAAAGTCGGCAAGCCTGCTTCAAAGTGAGATCTATATTGCAGTGTAAAAATAAAGCAGTCCGTATTTTCCCTGCACAGAAACACAATAACTCACCCAAATCTAATTCTCTCTGCACATTTTACATCTGCCCCCCTGCAGTGCACATGGTTTTGTCCATCTTAGAAGGAATTTGTCAGAAAGAGTGAACTAGAATAACCCCCAATGCACTTTAATTCCCCATAGAGGTAGGGAGCAGCATTAGCCTATTATATAGATTCGTCCCAATGAATGGATTTTTCTCTTCTGCAAGTGTATAGTGGTTATCGGACACATATTGATACACGGCCTCCTTTTCATACTTGGGTATATGCCGCTGGCTATGGTACAGGCCCAGAGCAGAGTTGGGAAACGTATCTCATCATCCAGATTGCCATCTGCACCCTGTGTTTCCTCCATCTGATTCTTCCTGTTCCTTCCTTGTCTTTCTCATTCTGGATCTGTCAGTGCTGCATAGTTCAGGCCAGGGTCTCTCGGAACACAATGTGCGCTCCTTACGATGCACGTCTGTATAAACAGGAAGGCTCTTTGCATGCTCTCCGTGCCGTGGAAGCGAAGTGTTCTGCCTCGGAGAATCCCTATTGTAGCACAGATGTTTGCAATGGCGATACACACCTAGCCTGTGAGCCAGTGACACGCGGTGAGGTTAGTAGCAGGTGAGGCAGGCACTAAACTCCCCATCGGGTATCCCCCAGGTCCACACTTTACAATTCACCATAACCTTAACTTAAAACCTTAACAACTAAACTTATCTAATAAAAAAGACAGACACAAGTGCTGGCGTTTCAAAATGAATGTCAAATTTATTTTGACAATTAACTAAACTATAAAATGGTGGCGGCACCAAAGAACGGTCACTATAGGAAAGTGGGGTTAAAGATGTCTACCATACACACCATCGCTGGTGATCACTCTCCCCGGTCACCCACTCGTGCTAGTGGTGACCATCCCCCGGGCAGAAGCATGGTCCATGACCATAGATGTCAGGGGAGAGCGACACCCCACTATCTACACACACACATCAAGATCTTACAAGGATGACCGTTCTTTACCGCCGCCGAAGAAGAATAGGGAAGGGTGGGTGGGGCTTTTCCGGACAGAGGAAGCTTCACATGTAGCATGTGACTTTTCTTACCCTGTCTAACCCTCCCCACTGCTCTGATAGGCCTTGTGCCCATCCTGATTAACATATCACCTGACCTTCCAAGTGTAACCTGGGGAACCCATCAGTGGTTTATGCTCCCTCACTGCTTACTCAGCATTCGTGATTCTTTATGTGAAATGGGAGTCCTATAAAGTAGTGAAGTTGTTTAAAACCTAAAAGGCCAGATGCACTAAGCTTCAAAAGTGATTAAATGGAGAGTGATAACCCACCAGCCAATCAGCTCCTGTCTGACATTTTTCAAACATTGTCTGTGACATGGCAGCTGATTGGCTGGCTTTTGTGATTAAGACACTGTAACAATATATTATTGTATATAATATATAAATGTATTCTAACAATCCCGGTCCACTAGGCCACGTCTTCTAAAGAGGCCACACCCCTTCCGTCTGTCCCGCCACTGTGCCACGGAACTTCTTGTTATAATGATTAAATGTAGTGCTGTCGGCCTCATCACAGAGGTTGAGGTAGAAGGTTATTAAGGAACATTGGTTTTGTTTGTGTTTTTAGAATGAAATATTAATATGTATGACTTAATATTTAGTCAATTCTGTTCACTGCTTGCTACGTATAAGATTTATATTATTATTATTATTATTATTATTATTATCTGTATCAAGCCGCGGAGAAGTTGTCCCCACAACCAATCAGATTGTTTCATTTTCTAGGCTACAATAGAAAAATGATACCTAAAATCTGATTGGTTGGATAGGCATCACCACAAATTTTATAGAAGCTTTTTATAAATCTACCCTCCTTGCTTTGTTCCCATGTGTTGCATCATGTATACAGCTAACTTGTCTGTCTTTATTTCAGAAAATGCTGCTTAAGAAGAATTGTGGATCAAAGACTAGAGTAATTAAAATCCGAGTAAGTTCTCTTTTTATTTATTTATTACCAGTTTCTTATATATCGCACACATATTCCGCAGCGCTTTACAGAGAATATTTGAACATTTACACGAGTCCCTGCCCCAGTGGAGCTTACACTCTATACTCCCTACCACATGTACACACGCACACACAGACATTCTAGGGTTCATTTTGTTGGAAGCCAATTAACCTACCAGTATATTTTTGGATTGTGGGAGGAAACCGGAGTACCCGAAGGAAACCCACACAAGCACGGGGAGAATATACAAACTCTGCACAGTTAGGGCCATGGTGGGGATAGAACCCATGACCTCAGCGCTGTGAGGCAGTAATGCTAACCATTACACCGTCCGTACTGCCCCTTTTTACATGTTTGCTCATTTTTGTGTTTGTAGACTGGTGATTTGGCTGTGATTGGTTATAAGTGGATACGGTCATTAGGTCTACAACAACTAGGTCGACGTCGGTCTAGGTCGACACAAGCTTTAGGTCGACATGCGCAAGGTCGACAGTCAAAAGGTCAACATGGGGTTTTTCCACTGTATTTTAAGCCGACATGTGCCGACAGCCGGTATTTCATGCCATACCATCCACTAGGGCGTGGTGGGAGAATAAAATAGTGTGCCGAGCATAGCGAGGTGATGCAGTGCACTTCAAACTCTGTCCATGTCTACTGTGTCGACATTCGGGTGAAAAACCCCATGTTGACCTAATGCTTGTGTCGACCTAATGTCCTGTGGACCTTGACCCATGTCGACCTTGCTGCCTGTCAACCTAGTGGTGTCGACCCAATGCTTGTTGTTGTAGACCAAACGATCCACACCCAGTTAGAAGTACTGTAGTTTAGGCCACTTGCTATGACAGTCGGTGAATTAAGAGAGACCATTTTCACAGAAATGTGGCAGCTACTAGAGAGCAACCTTGTCCTGCCTCATCCAAATTCATGGCTTTTCTATCAAAACATCCCCCACAGAAGTGAACCAGCTCTTATCTATAACTGTGACTTCACTCAGTGGAAATATTGGCAAAGTACATGCAGCTGCCCATGTGCCTGGATTCCTGGAAACAAATTGAGCATTTCAACCCCGTTATCCCGTTACTAGACATTCCTCAGGTTTCATAACAACGGGGCTTAAAGCAACACAAAAATACAACCAAAAGGACACAGAGCCTGATCAGAGGAGTACACAATACCTGTCGCTGCTGTGTCTCGTGATGCAGGTTACGGTCAATGGGCCACCAGCAAGTTGACAGTCATTAGGTCTACACCATTAGGTCGACAGTCAAAAGGTTGACATTGGGTTTATCACTGTATGGGGGCGGCCATTTTCTGGTGGTCCTCAGCAGAAGAACGGAGCCGCCGGGACCAGCGCGATAGGTAAGGCTGTGGGGGATTGAGGGGGGTTTACATGGGCGGGGGGGGGGGGGGTAGGGGTGCTTGGCGGGGAGGGGGGGGGGCGCCCAAAATGTAGCTACGCCACTGCTGTCGACCTAGACTAATGTCGACCTAATGGTGTAGACCTAATGACTGTTTAACAACTTGCTGGTGACCAACTGATCCACACCCCGTGATGCCCACTAACGGCTTCCCGACTCGCCAACTTTGTGCAATGATGTGCGATTGGATCAGGTGTCTAAACAACGGTCATGCCTCTGAAACTGTTGTGATAAGCCTACGTTTTAGGACTTTCACAATATATAAAGATTATAACTGTTGTACATCTCTTTTTTTGCTAAAAACGGTACTTGTGTCTGAGTCCCCTTGCGGGGCTCGCCACTCTATCTAAAATCAACTCAATGGCAACATGGATAGTGGGGGTATGAACTATCCACGTTGGCATGGAGTTAAGTTGCATTATTTTAGATAGTTTGCGGAGCGTAGAACCCGCCATGCTGGCGCTGTGGAACGACACAAGTACGAGCTTATGCGCATGCACAGGCCTTCTGTGCGTGCACCTCCGGAGACTACCAAAGTCTCTGTGGCACACCGGTGGGGGGTGGGCATGAAGGAGGCGTGCTGGGGGCGTTTGCATTGGAACTCCCAGCGTTTCCTGGGCATACCCATGAAAATTCTGAATGGGCGTAACCATGCAAATGGGGGCGGCTACTTGCCTTCTGTGGGCTGGCAGCTGACATTGCCGAATGTCAGCTGCCCGCCCTGTTTATGTAGCGGGGCGCCGCCAAATCTGAGTCACCAAAGAGTGACTTAGATTTGTGAATGTTACAGAAATCGTTTGATGGCTGCCGATGATCAAATGATTTTGGTCCCACGCGCAAGGCTGCGAATGGATGTTTATGCAAAACATTTGCCATCCAGCCATCCCTGGAACTCCCTAGCAGTCCTGGACAATAAATGTCGTGCAAAGCGACCCCCCCCCCCCCCCCCCCCCCCTGCTGATCGCCTGGGAGCCCGAACACTTTCTTGCTGTAGGAAAGATCAGAAGATGCAGCTAAAGATCTAATGAGAGTGCACATCAGATCCTGATTACGAGGGATTTGCACTAAATCGTAAAAAAAAAAAAAAAAATCGCTGAAGTGTGTGGGCACTTTTTCAGAGCCATTTAACCTCTTCAGTGGCAATCCCCAGAATTTTCCGGGCTGTGCCTCCGTGCCCAGTCTGGCAAGCCCGGAAAATTCTCGGGATTGCCACTGTTTGCAGTCGGGCAGAGTTCACTCTGATCTCAGGCAGCGTCGCGCTGCCCGGCTCCCTCCCCTCTGCGGCGTCGCCTCCTCCTCCCCCCTCCCCTCCGGGTTTTCAATAGAAGGCGCCGGCTTATGACAAGCCGGCTGCCGGTGGGGGGATGCGGGGGGGGGGGCGCAGGTCCGGGAAGCCGCTGATTGACAGTTCAGCGGCGCCCGGACCCAGGGGGGGTAGTGGTGTTTTTTTTTTTAAAGGGAGCGCTCCCCATAAAAAACTCGCCCAGTGGGGAGCGCTCCCAAAACCCCCCCCCCCCACCACTGAAGGGATTAATGCATCACATAGAGCAGTGGTTCCGAACCCTGGTCCTCAAGTACCCCCAACAGTGCACGTTTTCCAGGTCACCCGGCAGGTGCACTCATTATTCAGACACATTTAAAAAGAGCCACAGGTGGAGCTAATGATAGCACTTGTGATTCTGTGTGGAGACCTGCAAAACATGCACTGTACGGGGTACTTGAGGACCAGGGTTCGGAACCACTGACCTAGAGCGTATAGCCGGTGTTTCAAGCTCAAGCATATATAGGCTACAAATACCCATTGATGAAGTCCAGATGATGCCGGTTAGTCGCTGGCATTGGGGACTAGGGCGCCAATGACACAGTATGTTTATAAGGATAACAGACGAGGTTCTGCAGTGGGGGAATCTGGTGACCAAGGTGATAGTCTTATTGCTGGAGTTAACGCCTTAATGCCCAGTTCGGATTTTTCGGTGCTAGGAGCGCTTGATATTAAGTCAGTCAGAAGTTAAAAGTATAAAGTAAAAAATTATACCAAAAATAAATTAAAAATAAAGAAAAAATGTCTGAATAAACGGAAAGTTTGAAACCAGATAAATACATACCTCCCAACACTCACGATTTCAGCGGGACAGTCCCGATTACCTGGTCCTGTCCCACCCGCGGCCGGAGGTGTCCCGCTGCAGGGGGGGGCTGTTGGGAGCGCCCCCCCCCCCCACACTTTAACAGAATAGACACTGTGCGCATGCGCACAGTGTCTATTCCCGGCCGAAAACGGGGACGTGGCTCATTTGCATAGACCACGCCCCTCATTTACATAAGCCGCGCCCCCTTTTGGGGTCGCAGGAGTGTCCCTATTTCTGCAGCTACAAAGTTGGGAGGTATGTAAATATAAATAAATAAGTGCCAGGATATAAAAGAATGTGAGTCTTATGCCGGAGATTGTGCTCACGGCACTGTGCTTGTGTCGCAGCTCCTGCTGCGGCGGAATTCAGCGTAATGCTGGATACGGAGGTTCTGCCGGCATCCCGGCTTACCTTCACTCTAGGTGGACGCTTCTAGTGTTAGGGGACTTCTCCACTGCTCCAATGCGTTTTGTACCTCTAGGGTACTTTTTCAAGGATCTTTTTTTATTTCTCCTTAATGCACAGGGCAAAGTGAGGGAAAGCTGAATCAGCCCTTTAATGAGACACTAATAATCTCGTTAGCATGCATGATTTTCATTTAAAAACACAACAAACTGCACCGAATGGAGAACGCTCCTTAGTATATATACTGTACATTTATTATTAAGTTTCTAATACAGTGCAGTAGGTTCCTTATTTTTCATTTTACAATTCTATATAGGGATAAAAAAAACTGGGTAGTTACAGACTGTAAGCTTGCGAGCAGGGCCCTCCTACCACTTTACTATCTATAGTTTATTGCTCTAAGCCTCTTTCAGGATCTCAATGGGAACTTTACAGAAAGAATGTGAACTAAGAGTGGGCAAGTGCTGCCGTTGCTTGGTTCTTAGGGGGGTAGCACATACTTCCCTAGGCATAGAAGCCTGCAGCCCAGAGAGCGACCAGGAGCGTCCGTATGGTGCTGTAAGATCCTTTTCACCTGGCATGGCACAGCCCTAAGTGATGGAACCCATTGGTGGATAGCTTCCATAGATGGAAACAATCAATCTGGAACCATTGATGGTTTTGCCTCGCAATGATCATCCCCACTTTGTTACACATGAGGCAGCAAGCCAATCAGTTGGGTATGGCTCTGTGGGTAGCCCCTGGGAGCAGAGGTATAGTATGCTCTGTGTTGTGATATGATAAGTAACAAAAAAACATTTTGGGGCTCTTTGCCATAGATGGTGGGGAACCATTTTGGGTTTTCTCCATTGATGGCAAAACCCTTGATCATCTGTGGTTGAACATTGATGGATAACTATTGATGGCCATCCCTATACAGAATGTCCCTTTGGAGGAGTCTGAGGTGCCACAATTAATCATGTTTTATCTGAGGAGGCTTTGCTGAATCTCTTGGGCGGCACTTGCCATAGAGTCGGGTAGATTGGGATGTTACATGGCCAGGACTTACTGTAGTGAAGAAAGGATCAAGATCATCAGGGGGTGATACATGACGGGCCTACATCACACTTAGCGATGCCAATCCCAGGGCATTTTTTCAATCCCTGAAATCGAGCTTGAAAATTGCTCAATCCCGGGATTCATGGGATCTCGGGATTGGCATCCCTAAAAGAACAGTGGGAGCAGGCAGCAACAGATTTCCGGTGGCGGAGGTACAGCGGTGCGGCCTGCGTAGCATGACCTCCTCACGCTCTGCAGGCCGCACGCCGGGGTTGGGAACAGCCTGGCAACCTCTGAGCGGGTGCTCAGATGCTGCCCTGCATTAGACTGCGCATTCGCAGTCTAATCCAAAAATCCCGGGATTGGAGACTCCAATCTTTGACATTTTGGGGTCAAATCCCTGGATCCCGCCGATCCTGATGTCGGGATTGGCCACCCTAATATGTCCTGCCACTCAGGAAACTGTTCCATAGTTGGGGTGCCAAGAGAGGGGGGAAAGGACCTGGAACATTGCTTGGAGATCCTGCATTCTGTGATGTACGTAATGTCTGTATACTGTGAAAGCTCCCAGCTCATACACGCTCGTGACACTGGCAGATTTTGCGACGGGCCCAGGCGGTTTTGTGAAATGATCCTGGGCAGCCGTCTGCCCTCCAGTCACACAATCCCAGGCGGATAATGGCCTCATTGTTCACAGCTGGTAGGATCCAGAGGAAAGTGTTTGCTGAGTCCCACAAACTCCAATTAGATATTAAACCACGGCGGATTAATTACAGGAACATGTTCAGCGAAGTTTCTGGCTGTTTTGTTAATTATCGAGACAACATACTGAAACTTCTTCTTGTACTTGGAAGTCTGAGTACTACAAATCTCTTTTCCTGTCCTCAAATCCCGTCCCCCCCACCCCTTACCCCTTGCACTCCATTTACTGTGACTCCATTTACTGTGACTAACAATGACATAACATAAACTTGGGATTCTGCACAGTGTATTCCCGCTCCACAACGTTTTTATTTTTTTTATCTCCTTGGGGCCACATTTATCAATAAACAGCGATGTTTTCACGATAATATCAATGAACTTTGCATTAACATCACATTGCGATGTTCTGCTACATCACCTGGGTATGCAATAGTTTGCAGGATTGACACCTCTGTCCCACAGAAAATGCAGACAACTACCATAGGGCTGCTGCAAGTTTCGATGGCTGGACCCATGGTAGACAGAGGGGAACGTTCGGCAAGGCCTGTAATGCACATGTGCATTATGGCCCTTGCGCAGGGACACAGTACCGCTGTCCCACTCTGAATTATGCCCCCAGTGCGGCTAGGGGCTGTCCTTGAACGATGCGAACCATCCTGCTATTTACGCACACAATGATGAGACCGGTACCAAGTTCTTATTCTAAAATAGATTTATTTTACACTTTTTTTTTTTTTTATTCCTTTATCTTGTTACAATGTGGATAAAACAAATAATATAGGGGGGTTGTCTCCTGTAGTATGTAAGGCGCTGGTCGACAGTGTGCTATTAAATTGTTATGCAAATGATCTAATCAGTCTGATGTTGCTGCCTCCCCGCGCAGGGAAATGCCTCTTGTGAACATAAAAGACCGTTTTTTAATTTCGTTTCCTTGTATGCCGGTATAAATAATTGAGAACATGAATATGTATTTTTCCATGGCCAGCTGCTGGGTAATGGCTGCATTGAATGTGTCTCTATGATGCTTCCAACCTCCTTCTCTGTGGCCTCCTAACATCTGCTGCTGTGACTATACAAAGCAACAATCCGCCATCAGTGTCCGGCCGTACGGAGACGCCCGGACATTAGGGGGACCCCTGAAACCTCAATTAATTCTCATTTATCAGTAACCGTTGGTCTCTTAATCTTGTATCCAGCTTCCCATGACTGATTAGACCGTACCATGCATCTCTTTGGGGTTAGATAATTATTACTTATATTACTGCAGTTAAGCAGCTTTTATTATCTCGTTGCAGTGTTGACTGTAAATGTCGATTTAGGGTTTAAATACTGAAAAACGCGGTCACCATGTTCACTGTTCACAAGATAACCATTTTGGCATTACGACCATGTCGACATGTCATACGTTAGTGTCTACGTCGACATTCTGTACCATGCTATATCATACAGGCCCTAGAATAGTTTACAATCTATAATAAAATGACTCTGTTACCATCTGGTGGTCGCTAGTGGTACTGCAGCCTTTTCTATTCTTACCAGCTCTTGTAGACATTGCTGCTGCAGTGAGTGGGAAATTCTCCCCCTTTGTACAACTCTTTAGAGATGTTGACATCCTCTTCAGGAAGATTATTTGAATGCACAGAGGTGTGTAAGTGGCAGGCTGGACTGGATAGCGGAGACAAATCCGATGGGTAATTGATTAATGTAGCTGTAACTCCACCCACCTCATTAGGAAAGTGGGCGGGTTCTCTCCTTGGAGTCAGGGAAAACACAGAAATTCAGTTGAGTAAGCTGCGGCCGTATTTACCTTTTTATCACACTGCCCAACATTTGAAAATGCCCGATTGGGATAAAATAGTCTCCACCCATGATCTCCACAAACCCCGCCCTAATCCGGATGGGAGGGAATACTCTTTTCTACTATTCTAGAAATCCTAATCACATATGCACTAAGATATGCAATTCTTAATGCAAAGGTCAGCTCTCTTGAGAAGAGCTGCCCTTTCCGATGCGTAAGGACACGGTGAATGCTGGGAGGGACCTGATCATATCCCTCTGACAGCAGCGATGGGGAAAAAAAGTCCATAGACAAAAGCTGGCATTACCCTCTGCAATGGAGGCTGGAGCTTAGTACATACAGGAAATGCGGTAAACCCTTAAAACGGGGCATTTACCTGTTAGTACATACCGCCCCAAAATTTTATTTTTCTTGGCAACACGTGGAGTTTTCCAAAGCTCAAGCGTCCCCAGCTCTTGTTTTGCTCCCCTATTTATAGCAAGAAGGTTATTACAGCGCAGATGACAATGGGGCTGGCAGATACCGCATTACTTGTGTAATGTTGAATAAGAGAACACAGCGGAACTCTGCTATTCTTGTATGTGTCTTATCTGGAGACACAATGAACTAGTGCCAGCTATTGACAAGGGCTTCCGGCCTCTTATCTCCCGTGCCTGCTCAGTAGAGGGGGTGCACCTTTTCCTCCCTACGACTGGTACGGAACCTTTGAGATTGAAGCCAGAAACTTGTTTTGACATGTTGCGTTTGTTTTATTGTAATACTTATGTCATCTTGCGGTTTTATTTTTAACTGGGTTTGTTTTAGAGACAACAGTACAGACGTTCCCTGCAGAGCAGAGGATTTCAGTGAAGTTTATTCAATCGCCAGGAAAGCCAGGGATCACGAAGTCGGACAGCCCCAGGATGCTGGCTCATTCCTCTGCTGGCTGTACAGTACAGTCCTTACATACTCTGCAAGGGGCTGATTCCCCCGCTTATGAGGACAGGAGTGAATAGTGCTCCAAGAGAAAGATATAAAGCCTGTATGTAGAAATTATAATAACAGTTAGAGGAGCGTTACTGCTTTTGCTGTCTGGTATATGTGTAATATTTTTAGAAAATTCAGGCGAAGTGATTTGCACAGAAAAAAAAAAATGCAGATGCACCGCTAATAAGAATTATTCTAGTAATCTAACCTGGAGCAAAAGGAAGGTGTTTGGCATAGTTTTTGGCCAAAAATATATGGCCCATCAACCACAGCTAGATCCACTAAGCTTCAAAAGCATACTTGCCGACTTTTTCAGTGTCCCTCTCCGGGAGAAGCCCGGAGAGGACAACAAAATGTGCAGGGCGGGGACAGGGCTGCCATATCAAAGCCCCGCCCCCAATCCACGCAAACGCCGCGGGTCTGCGAGTAGGGGGCGGGGCTAAAATGACGCCATTTGCATCAATTTAGTTCCGCCCCCCCGGACCCACAATTTACGGCACTTTGGGAGACTCCCGGCCGTTCCGGGAAGGTAGGCTAGTATGTTCAAAAGTGATAAAATGGAAAGTGATAAACAGCCAGCCAGCTCCTACCTGCCATGTCACAGGCTGGGTTTAAAGAAAGGTCAGACAGGAGCTGATTGGTTGGTTGTTTATCACTCCATTTTATCACTTTTGAAGCTTAGTGCATCTGGCCCCTCATCTGGTGGATACCTAACACAAAAGGCCCCCATATACTTATGTGCCATAGGCCCGATTTCACCGTATTCTGATATATCAGGCCGAGAAATTGCATGCAAGATTTATTAAGCCGCATGCGTAGTGTCCAGATATCCATGCGCAGCATTCCTTGTAATGTCTGAGGCACATAAATGGGAGGATGGGACTATTTAATGTTTCCCTTCCCAGTGCAGAATGCAATGTCTTTGCAGCACTCCTGTTAAAGCCGGTGTTAAATGCTTCTCAGTACTTTCCCTTTAATGCCAGATAAGTGACTTATAGGCTTGTTACATGCTCTAGTACAGCAGCCTTGTGGGCGCATGCCCCTGCCAAGATCTGTAATTGGCAGCCGGGGGCAGAGTAGGGGGTGTTATACTCTTACTATCTTTGTTTTGCAAGTCTACAATAGCTTATTGTGCTCCGCTTCATTTGTGCAATTGTCTGAGGTCCTGTAAACAGGCTGATCTGAAGCAAACCCTCAGGGAAGCTGGAACCGGCTCGTCTGCTTGCACTGCAGATAACTGTACCCTCAGGAATTTGGGCATACTGTACGTGGGGTCATCTAGTGGATTAGGAACGAATGAAGGCCTTCAAGGACAAACTGGCTTCTTACGGTCACTGGATAAATGACCGCATTTCCGATTTTTATGTTGGAATTTTATGGGATGGGCGAAGGCAGTTTAAAGGTGTATTGAGGAGGTGGGCCTGTGCTGGTTGTCTGGGGGACTAAACGTGGTCCTTGTGCTGTATGTTTCCACATTGGACTTGCATATCGGGCTTAATACAGTACCGCTCGCTAAGCAGCGGTCATTTGTTGCTTAGCGAGTGGCTTAATGCCAACAGGCGGACAAACAGTAGTGGCCGTACAGTATATATCCTAACCAGTGGTGGATCCAGGGGTGGGGCTGCAGCACAGTTGGAAATTCCAATAGCAGAGCCATACCAACTGCCAGTGTCAGTTCAGAATGGCAGTTCGTATCCCCCCCCAGTGGCAAATACGGAGAAACCACTGAAGAAGGCCCAAGGTGTTCACCCGTATTCACTTTAAGGCATTGCCTAGCAACCGTGGTTTGTGTCCCTTAGCGACCAATGTTTAACGTGACCCATGTTTAACGTGACCCAACCAATCTAATTGCATGAACACCCGAAAGCATGTAAAGACCTGTCTTATAGGCGCACACAGTGCTTGCTGAATTTGACTTCTTATGCTTTCTAAAAAAATAAAAAGCCAGCACTCGATTGGTTGCCGGGGTCACAGTGTATTTCTACGACCGTTATACATTCACCCGTTTCTATAAATGCGCTTTCTCGTTTCTGTGCCCCGATGCAATGAGGGCATTGCTGGAAAAGTGCTCGGGTTCAAAGGGTCACCATGACCGCATCTCCAGGGTTAGAGGCCTGATCGCTAGGCTGGATATTTTCGCTGGTAAATGCTGCCCCAGCGATCTTTACTTTCAGAGTGATAGCCGGATAAATAGGGGTGCCGGACGGGGTCCCGACAGTCATTTACCCGACGTCTGGATCCTGACTGTTAAAACACCGACAGACTGGTTCCCGACGGCCACCGGATATTCTCCCTCCTGGGGGTCCATGATCCCCAGGAGGGAGAATAGAGTAGGTAGCGAGCCTGCAAGGGACTTGTTGCGCTCGCCATGCTGTCTGAGTCCGGCCAGTCGGGATCCCGATGTCTGGGTAATGACTGTCGGGATCCCGACTGTCGGAACCCTATACCACACCCATAAATAGTAGTGGTCTCTAAGCCATATTACAGTATGTGGGAGATGGGTGCGAATATGCGGGCCTAGCCCTATTTAGGGGCACCTCCATATTTACCTGCAGAAGCAGACCATGTATTTTTGGTGAAATGCGTTGATAAAGGATTTTTCTGTCTCTATCTGAATTATCCCATTTCTCACGTGTGCCTGGCATGTAAATGATATGAGCGTTTCATACTCAGACCATTGTGCTTATATACAAACAAGCTGGAATGTGACACAATTCCGTCATCTGCTTCCACGCAGTCCCCAGCCAGGAAACGGGCACTGATGTCTGTGCTGTGTAATTGTAAACAAGCCTGTCCCTGAGGTTCTGGGTAACCCCGGAGAGAGACCTCAGTCACCCTGCACAGAAGCAGACCTGCATGTGCTAGGCCACACTCACATTGTGCGTTCTCTCCTGACATGGTCACTTGAGGGTACATTTACTATGAAGATGAGAAGAGATGATGTTGCCATTAGCAACCATGCAGATTCTGTCTATCATTTTCTAGGATGCAATAATGCAGGCATGTCCAAACTGTGGCCAGCTGTTGTGAAACTACACGCCCCAGCATGCATTGCCACAGTTTTAGCATTCCCTAATAGAAAAACTGTTGCAAAGCATGATGGGACTTGTAGTTTCACAACAGCTGCAGGGCCATAGTTTGGACATGCCTGCGAAAAAAGTTTGCTTGGTTGCTATGGGAATCCTCACCTGTTTTCATTTTCAGAGGCTTTCGGAAAGTTATCCCTGAGTGTCCAGGACTGGGAGCACATGGTAACAATATTGTTCTTTATGCCACCTCTTTCTTATCCCCCCCTACTCCGCGATTTCCTATCAGCTGCATTGTTTTTAGTGTGTGCGGCCAAATTGCGCACTCCCGTCATCGTGGCGAATGCAGCATAGCATAGTCAGTCGCTCCATCGCCCCCTGCATTGTGCGGCCGTGTATACACTTACAGATGTAGGTGCCATCTGATCGGCCATGTTCATATCGCCTGGTTTTTACCCGGCCTTATACCCCCTCCTCCTCAAACTGCTTCCACTATATACCCCATTCTTATGGGACATACACTAGAACGATAAATCTGATGCTGAAATTGGATGCATTTTCCCTTGAACGCCCCCTGGACCTTCCCAGGAGTTATTGCATCCAACTTCGTACTTGTACTGGTGTAATTTTTTGCATAAGATATATCTCATGCGATTGATCAAGCCAAGATAAATCGCATGAGATATATCTTATGCAGGGTTGCCGACTTTCTCATTCTCCTCTCCGGGAGAAGCCCGGAGAGGAGAGATTCAGTAGCCGCTTAGGGGGGCGGAGCTTAAGCGTGACGTCACTAAGCCCCGCCCCCATGCTGGTAAACCAGCTAATTCAGTGATCTCCGTGGAGGGGGCGGGGCTAAAATGACGCGATTGTGTCATTTTAGGTCCGCCCCCTCCTCTGAGACCCGAGGATTGCGGCATTTTAATGCCGCGATCCGGGGGACAGCGGGGGTCCCCCCTGAATCCGGGAGGGTTGCCCACCCTTCCGGGGGGCCGGGAGGGAGCCCCGATTTTCGGGAGACTCCCGGAAATTTCGGGAGGGTCGGCAACCCTGATCTTATGGTATACCATTGTACCATACGATATATCTGATGGGCTGGATTAGGGGCTAGAGGGACTGGAAACTGTCAGCTAAACTTTCTGCAATATATTGCATACGATATATCGCATGCGCAAAAAGCACTACATTTTCCATCCAATTCCGATATATCACAGGGGCGGTCCGACCAACCTAGAGGCTTCCATCTGACTCTCACGGGGCCGCGCATCGGATCGGATGGAAAACACTAACGATGTGGCACTTTTCAGATGATATATCGTCCCAAATGGTCGGAATGTGCCAAAATCGTGCAAAATCTTTCTAATGTAAGGGGGCCTTTAGTTTATACCACATTAGGGATGGCCATCAATTAATTATAATAAATGATGGTTTGTGGACGATGTAGAATAGTTTTCCCATCAATGTAGGAAAACCAGATGGTTGTCGCACACCCCCCTCCCCCCAGCATAAAACCAAATCTTTTCTTTTTTCTTACTCTTCCTGGTGTCCATCCATCCTGAGTCTCCTGCTGTCCATGTCCGCACCCACAGTAATACCACTTGGTGCATCTTTCGGATCACTTTTGGCAGCACCATGGTGGGTCGGTTTCTCTAACAGTGTGGCTGCCTAATGTAAGTGGTTGAGCATCTGTGTCCTGCTTTCACCAACACTCCTGTAAGATGGGTAATCTTTGAGCAAATGCAAAGCTACTGTAGCTCCCTGGTACTTCCCATAAATGCCCCTTAGATTTTTTTAATCCACTTCTCCATGCCTACATCTGAAATCTTGGGAGTGTATTACATGCTCCTCGGAGGTGTGTCTAGACTTCCATAAGTGGGCGGAGACACCACCTACCTTTTCTGCAGTTCGAACAGCAGAGCTCAAATATACAATATAGGCACAGTTGAGAGATGCATTAAACACAGGAATGGACTTTCTCTGGTTTCCAACATCTTCTCAAATCCTCTGTGCTACTGTGCACATGTGATTGGCTTATCAACCGGTATAATAGACCAGCTGGATATGGAGTCTCAAGCCTTAGTCAAGGACTCCCAGGTATATATTTTAATGAAAACATCTTAAAGTTTCCCAAACAATATCTAGGCTTTGACCAATAAAAACATTACAAAAAAAAAGTTACGATTTACTTAACATCCTAATGTGCAAATAGTTTTTAGTTTTCATTTCGGAAATTATTTATTTCTGCTTCTGGAACGAATAATAAGGATTACAAATTACACTCCAAAAAATGAACAAAAAAGGTGCCAGTACTGTATCCCCGAGAACCACCACGAAAGCAAAAGTACTGTTTATAATAAAGTCAGACTATTAAAGCAATGTTACGTATGAATTTGGGGATTTGTAAGATTTCCTAGGATGGAGAAGGAAGAATGTTGACTGCTTGTATTCCCGACCTGTTTTATTACATAGCTAAGTTTTTATAAGTGCAATTAAAAGGTAGATAAAGAGTCCAGATTTATGCGCAGTTTGAGGTTGTTACCCAGTGCGCCTTTCAGCCTTGAGTTACAGGTTTGTCATTTAACTTCAAACACAAACTTTCTGGAGCTCCCAATCCCCTACAGAATGGGGGTTCTATTGTTACATTGCCAAATACATCCGTGGAAGGGACTTCAAACGCAACAGTGGGATAAATCGTTGTGGTTTAAGAGAAACTCCTCTTGCAGCCTGGTCACAGCTGCAGCCAGATAATGACACACTGAAGAGCAGATCAATGGCTTGGCCAACACACAGACACAGCGAAAGGTCTAGGACATGGACAGTGTTCTCTGTCCAGGCTTTGAAGATTAAATGAAAGAAATAATTCAGGAAAAGCAAACTCCTCATAGACCTCACTTGCCTATCAACTGCAAATGTATGGTTTGTGCTTAATTCATAATCCTGAACCACACCCCCAATCTGCATAAACCAACCCAAGGGTGTTACTATCATAGGTGCAGGGAGTGCAGTTGCTATGGGGCCCTGAAAGGGACCACATTCACTGTCCAAAGTAAAATGTGCTATATACATTTTTCAAGATTGGTTGGTATATAGGGGTCATTATAAACTTTAGCTATGGGGCCTACAAACATCTAGTATCGCCACTGGACCCACCTCAAATTATCACTTCTTCCTTTTTTTTTCTTCTTCAAATAGACCATTTGAGGCACCATGAAAATCCACCAAAAGCTCAGGTTCAATTACCACTAGGGGTTACATACTGTAATCATGAAAAAAAATTTTTTTTATATTTTTCAAGTAAGCTTTGAGGAACACTGTTTTTATGTTGTCTTTTGTTTCCCGAAGAATACAGTTTCAGTATAATCTCACATTAAACTTTTATTTTTTTTCTTTCTTCTAGACTATCACTGGTGGCCGCCAAGCACCACATTATGTCTACGACCCAGGAATGTTTGCCTTTCGCTCCCTCAGCACTGTAAAGCCCATCAGCCCAATAGTTCCCGTTGAAGAACCATCATGTGCCTACTAAAATAAAACCGTACTCTCGGGAAATAATCTCAGGACCCTCACAGATAGAACAGCCTTCAGCAGCACAACTGTTACTAAGAAGCAATACACCCTTGTTTTCAGGAGATCCTTATTCTATGCTATTCATCTGGAACCAGTGAAGCCCCTGTGGAAGGAAGGTGGCTAGGTGGACTTATTTGAAGACTAGAAAGGAGAACATGGTGGATTTGTAAAGGGAACAGTGGCATATTCTGTAGGTCTCGGCAGAAGCTTTACATCTAGAGTAGATCAAGGGCTCCTGCTAGGCCCTAGTTGTTGATGATGTTGGCTTTTGAAGTTTTGGGCAAGAAAACAGACAGTGGATGATGTCCGTGTCTGTCTTGCCTCTTAATCATTGAAGATGAAAGAGAAAAGAATGGTTGATTGTACAGTTTGAATGCCGGGACCATGGTCAAGAGATGGAAAACAAAATCCCGTCCATCGCCTCTGCAATATCGATGCCTGTAGGTGTATTAGACCAGAGATGTCCAGCTCTGGCCTTTTATAACAAATGACGCGTTTCGTTCCAAAGGATTGCTTTATGAATGTGCTACATGACTGGACACGCATCTTAGCCAAGAAAAGGTTTTTGCTTTTGTTGTAATGGACACAGAAAGCCTGACATTGGTGCAATCGCCTGTTTGTGGCATAATTCTATCTTAGAGCTATTTTAAGTGTCTTCTCTGTCACGTGTAATATCGCAGTGTTATTACAGGATAAAAACATGGATGATGTGTTCTTAGACATAGCTCTGATCTTCGATCAGCCTTGTAAACCATTTGCTATCATAGATAAGATAAGTTCAAGAAAGCGAGTAAGAAGAACCTTAGGATGCTTAAAATGGGAATAGGTAACTTTCTCTGACAGACCGAGCAGAGGACATAAACTCTAACAGATTCCCAAACACCTACCAGATAACAGACAATCTACTTGAGAAGGTTATGGACCTTAATTAGGAATTTGTTGACAAAGCTTCTAGAACATTTTAGTGTAGGTGTTGCTTGTGTGAATGAATCAGATTGTCGCTAACATTTCTAATACAGGCTGTAACATGAAAGCTAAAATTTGATTGGTTGTTAAAGGGAACACCCCTACCTGCCCTCTTTAGACAGTCTGATAAATCTCCCCTTAGAGTTAAGAGCTAATCCATTTTATTAAACTGTGGTTCCAGTTTAAAAGTTTCTAACTTGGCAAAACCATGTTGTATAGTAGCAGATTAAATTAATGCTGGGTTTTAGTTGGCGGCAGATGTGGGAGGTGTGACTCTCAGCTGGTGTGTGCTCCAATAGCGGCATTGCGCAGAGGTGGGGAGGGGCTATGGGGACAGAATTTACTGGCGGGTGTGAAAGAGTGAGATCCAAGTGGCTGATATACTCGTAGCAGACGCAAGCAGAGCTTCACGAGTCTGCCGAGCGTTCTCGGAGAGTAGTCTTATATGGATCAGGTATGTTTATATTTAAGGTCGGGAGGGGTGGAGGGAGGTTGCTGTAACTCGAATCTAAATTTGCAACTTAATTAAATAAAATCTGCCCTGTATTTGTTGCTACCTGCGACACAGCTATTTCTCTGCATGCAAATAGAAACATTGTAATCTGCAACCCTTGAATTTCAACATGGTTTATCCCGGTTGGGGCTATTAACTGGAGTTGACTCCTAACTCTAGGGGAGGGGAGATGTGGCAAGTGGAGAACTTGACCATAGAAATTAATTGGCTTCTAGTGATTGTTTATCTGCCAACTTATTAAATGACAGAAGCAGATTAGTTGCTAAGGGCAACTTAACCTTTTATCATCTTTCCCGAAGGTTTGATCTCTTGCTCCTTGCCCTGTATTGCATCACAGCCTTTAGTAATATATAGGGCAGGCTGTCTCCATGGGTTATTCCTGCTTATTCAGCAAGTTTAGAAGTATTTCTTGTTGTATCCGGTTGACGGAACTACGATGCCTCTATCAACCATGTTATGGTTGACTATGCATAGATGAACCCGTCCAGTTAGACGCCTAAAGATTTCCACCGCGTCTAGATAGACAGTAATGGAAATTAGAGTGACGGGTGTGACCCCTGGGAAATTCAACACCCAAAAAGCGTGAAAAACTCATGTCAATCATGTGACCGTTGACCACGCTCCTGTCGCTCTAATACTGGCATCTAACTTCCGTTGCTGGCAGTCTAGACACGGTCGACTATACTAAGGCATCTAACTAAATAGGTACGACGAAGGTGGTTGACCATAACATGGCTTCGATCCGCTATACCATAACCATTTCTATTTTTATCAGTCGCCCGTATGCTAGTGACTGATTTAGAACCAGGTTTGAATAACTTCAATGAACGTCCTTACTCAACGGCTCCGGGAACATAGTTTCAGTTAACTGACTGCAGCTGAAGATATTTTGTGTAGGAAATGGACCATTTTGGCAACTAGATATTTTCTGAACTTAGCTCTTATGTAATTCATGCCATTGTTGGAGTGCTACTGCCCCTGGCAAACTCGGGACATCTGGGGTGACCTTAAGTGCCGGCCACTATGTATCCCAGATGGTCCCCTCTCTAGTTTTTCATGGCGTTGAAGATTATAGCTCTCTGTTCTAGTGAGTAAGACTACTCATTTCTTCTAATGCTTTATCCATATCTGAAATGTCTACAAAAAGGACGAAGATGCTTGGATATTAGAACCGTCAATAATAAGGTACTAGGGTATTTGATCTCTCGAGTATTAGTTTTAGAATAAAACAGGAGCAGGTGATCCACTGCAGAACATGAAGATAAATTCAGACGAGAGATTTATCACAACTTAGCGAGTTACAAGGTGGAGAAAGTTAAACCACCAACCATGGAAGTTAGGAGCTAATTGGCTATTACTTTCTCTCTCCACAAGCTTTGATAAATATGCCATTAAGTCTGTATGAGAGATGGATTCTAAGGAAGGGATGGGCTGAATCGTACTTTGTTGCAGATAATACTCCGCCGTTGAGTGTTGGAGAAGGGCAAAAGTCATGTTGGGATTTGCTGAATGAGCAGTAATAAGCCAGTGGATGAAGGCATCTAGGCATCTTTCCATTATCACTTACGTGTAAGCTTTTACAATGGGTTGGAAATAATTCCATAGGTTGTTCCGAACATTCATGAGCAGTGGATGAATGGCTAATGGCATGCACTCTTGATAGCCGCAAAACTATTTTTGTACACATATTTTTGTAATACAGGTGTGCTTGTTGTTTTTACATTTTAAAAGCTTTTCTAGTCTAACCGCTACTAAACCGTAGGTAACCACTTCTTCTGTCTGCAAGGCTACAATGAAACGCACCGGGGAGCCTCCTGACGCATTACATACCAACTCTGAGAATGTTACTTGTTTGTGTTAAATAAATGAAACATGAAGTGCCACTTACTGTGGCCATGGGTATACAAGTGGTCATACAGCGCTATACATGCACCTGTGTGTAAGGAGACATTATAGCGGATATGAAACTTCCATCTAGTGGAGAAGACACCTTCTAGTGGTGGGAAGCCACGATGACTTATAGTAGACATGAGTTGTTATGCATTGTGTGTCAGACTGAGTTGCCTAGGATCATGGTCATTAACAGAGCACAAGGCCGGATTGGCGGCACTACTACATGGATTACCGTAAATGTGTCATACCCAGGTATGCTACAGAGACTTACTGCACGAATGTGTATGAGAACACAGCAATAAAGGTTGTCTGTACCTTGTGGCTCCTGATATTTCTTTTCGGGTTCTGTGAGAATTTCTCTCTGCCAGCAGTGACTGTATTCAGGGGAATGACCTGAGGACTGGGCGGTAATATTCAATATGAGCTTCAAATGCAATCGGCAAAGCAGCTGACCCGGACTATGTATCATGTAAAATACACATTATTATTGTTACATTTTTTTTATAAGTGTTTTGCAGCACTGTAGAAAGGGTATACAATAGAACAGTACAGCCAGACAGAACTTAAGTTTACAGTAAAAAAAATAACAAAAAAATCAAGTACAGGTAACAGAACACCACAACTCAATACACAAAACAGCTTAAATGTCAGTAGTGAGGGTGTAATCAAGCTGGAGGTGGCCTTATGGCAGGATGTAAGCAAAGCAGAATCGGTGAAGGCATGAGGCAGGGGGTTGAAGGCGCAGCCTCAGAACTAGACTAGGTTATGCAGTAGAAGGGTACGCTTTAATAGGTGGGTTTTCAGTGCCCATTTGAAACTGCAAGGTTAGGGAGAGTCTAATGGAGCGGGGAAGTACGTTTCACTGAAGTTGTGCAGCATGGTCAAAATCTTGAGCATGGGAAGTCGTGACTAGGGTAGAGGAGAGGCGATGGTGGTTGGCCAACTGTAGAGGGTGGGAGGGAGAATGAAGGGAGATGAGGTCGGAGATATAGGGAGAAGTGGAAATAGAGATGACCCTGTATGTGAGGGTGAGAAGAGGATTCTGTAGGGGAATGGGAGTTAGTGCAGATTTTGTTGCAGAAGTGGAGTTGAGGACAGATTGGAGGGGAGCGAGTGAGGCCAGTGAGGAGAACGTTGCAATAGTCAAGCCGTGAGATGACCAGTGAGTGGATGATAAGTTTAAATGCACTCTCGCAGAGAAACACAGCAATAAAGTTGACCTATTCTGTTCTCAGAACTCTGACGTTAACGGTTCTCTTTCGCTAACGTAGAGATTTCTAAAAGCTTGGAGAAAGAGATAAAGCAGAGATTTTTTGCCAAAGATGGTTTTTACGCTAACTTGATGGGAAGTGCGTCGCTAGCACATTAAAATGATGTTTTAATTGGTCTCCAGTAAATGGCAGTTACCCTATACGTGAAAAACAGTGGGGTGAAACGTACGTTAGTACTTTTTACTCCCTTCCCAGATCTCTGCTCCAAGGAGTAGCATAAGACATTTAAAGTGTAATCCCTTTAAAGCCTGTTCCAGCAATGGCCCCTTTTAAAGAGGCTTTGCCTGATTTCTCTCTTTACAGTAACACTTCTCTCGAGCCAGCTGGCCCTGAAACACTAACAAATTTATTGTATGTTACATAATGTGAACGAGTGGCTTAGAACAAGTCCTTTTCCAGCAGCCTGTGTACATGGCAATGTACAGCTTCAGTAAGGAATGAGTAACGGAGCTTGGCCTCAGGAGGATACAAACCAGACAGGATCCAGTTACAGAGTTACTGCTGTGTGTGTTTTACATTAGCCATACAGCGGGCTGCACATGTACAAAGATATATTATATAGAATGTCCCACATGAACCTGATGGGGCTGAAGAGAACAGAAACGGATTATGCCAGAGGGACAATTCTCAGACATCAATTTATCTTTATAGAATACATATTACCGATGTTAATGTACCTAGAAACGTCTGCGCTAAACTGTGGTCCTTCCCGATTCCATATTCTCAACTCAACCCCAAATGGATAATTGGACATATCCGGATAGCTCTGAATTCACTGCAACCATTTTTATGCATTTGGAGATTGCAGAGTTTGTCCGTATATTTGAAGTTCATGTATCCTGGTCCCCAAACTGCAGCAAAGTACCACATGAATGTCACATTCATTTGTTCACCGTCTCCTCGGGCTGTCCAAACTATGGCCCTCCAGCTGTTGTGAAACTACAAGTCCCATCATGCCTTTCCACAGTTTTGCTAATAGTGAATGCTACAATTGTGGCAAGGCATGCTGGGATGTGTAGTTTCACAACAGCTAGAGGGCCACAGTTTGGACATGCCTGCCTTAGGCCCAAACTTTCCGTCCGTTATGTAATGATGGACAGTATCCGTTTCTGTTTGTCCGCATGTTTTATGATTAGAATTAGTGGTGGCTCCAGGGGTGGGGCACAAAAAGAGCTTAACAATCAAATAAGGGATCCACACGTGATTGCTCTAAGGGGCTGATTCAAGGGGCTGATTCGTTGAGCAGCAAATTTGGCCCCTCTGTTGATGGTGGGGGTCTGCGCATGGGCAAACCCCCGCAGCGAAAATGGTGGGCACACCCATAGAAACTCTGGTCGGTCCCAGGTGCCCTTGCCTGCTCGGGGCAGTGGATGATCTCACATGAGGTCAGCGCCAACCACCAATTCGCAGAACACCGTGCAGCAGAAAAGTAAATGCTGGGCTACTTTTCGGGTGCGAAGCTTGTGAGTGGATGTGTCATTTTATACATCTGCTTGCAGTGTATCGAGAGGATTCGGACACAGAAACAACTCACCCAAATCTAATTCTCTCTGCACATGTTACATCTGCCCCACCTGCAGTGCAGCATGGTTTTGTCCATTTGAGAAGGAATTTGCCTTTGCGAGTGAACCAGAATAAGGGCCATATTCCAGACTCAGGATTACAATGGAGCTGCCTAACAAGCGATGGGAACAATAGCTAGCACATGCTCATTAACGCCCCCCACCGCTATGTGGTGATTGTGCAGGTAGGGTGGCCAATCCCGGGATCGGTAGGATCCCGGGATTTGGCCACAAAATGTCTGGGATTTCAATCCCGGGATTGGACTATCCAATCCCGGGATTTTGGGATTAGACTGCGCATGCCAGGGCCGAAACTAGGGTTTCCGGCGCCTGGGGCAAGGCAGTATTTTGGTGCCTTCCCCTGACCGAGGGATGACAACCAAATGACCGCCTGGCGCCGGAGCCCCCCTTCCCCGCTGACAACATACATACCTGTATGGGTCAGCGTGGGTCCGGGGACAGGCAGCGGGGTTACGGGGCCTGGTGTAGCCGCTGTAGCGGCAGCTTAACTCCGTCCGTCTCCTACTAGCGCGGCGGCTGGAAGCGCTGATGACTTTGAAAAGACTTGCCGGACGCTGATTGGCTGAATTCAGCCAATCAGCGTCCGGCAAGTCTTTTCAAAGTCATCAGCGCTTCCCGCCGCCGCGATAGTAGGAGACGGACGGAGTCGAAGTAAGCTGCAGCTACACCAGTTCCCGGAACCCCGCTGGCTGTCCCCGGACCTGACCTTGCCCTCCCCCCCCCTCCATCGCCCGGTGCGCGTGACCCCCCAGCTCCCCCTAGTTATGACCCTGCGCATGCGCAGTCTAAAGCCGGGCACCGTCTGAGCAGCCGCTCAGAAGCTGCCTGGCTGTTCCCGACCCGGTGAGTGGCCTGTGCAGCGTGATTCGGTCATAGATCACGCTGCACAGGCCGCAGCGTGGCATCCCCAGCACCCGGAAGATGCTCGCCGGTGGGCCTATACCAGCCTCATGACGCGCCTCCCAGCCGCCGTGTCATTCCCGCCACCTGCCCCCGCACCACTGCCGCCTGCCCCGCACCTCTGCCACCTCCCGTCCTCCACAGCTCCAAGAAAGTAAGTTATGTGGGGGTACAGCGGCAATATTATTTTAGGGATGCCAATCCCGGAATCCCCGGAATCCTGGGATTGAGCATCTTTCAGTCCCGATTCCCGTGATTGAAATCCCTATGCGCAGGGGTGTTTATGGTGACTGACCAGCAAGTGTTCCCTAAAAGTCCATGCATTTCTAAGCTTGTCTGCAGATGCGGGAGACAACGGTTTACTAAACTCCCGATGAGCCGGCATCCTGGGCCTGTGGGAGCAGCGACATCTGGAGGCACTTCTGCGTTTCCTGGAGGTCACTCGGAGCCAGAGTGTGGAATCAGATCCCAGAACCCGTGTTTACATTTTGCGGATTCCTCTCCACATTCGTTTTTGTGATTATGACTGGGGCGGCTATTGATTAGGTGGAAGACTGCAGCGTGCCTCCATAACTACTGTCACACGTAACATACATATGCTAGTTAAAATGGGCCTTATTCAGACCTGCTTGATAGGCTGCATATTTTTACTGCCTTGAGAGCAGGTAAAAGCCCCCACCAAGCGAATCCCTTTCCATGGTCAACCCAATGCATGTTGACCTAATATGGGTCAACCTAATCAGTGGCGTATCAATAGCGCTGCAGACCTCGCAACGTTGGGGAAGTGCTGAGTATGTGTGGGCGCTGATGGTCTGTGGGGGCTATTGTTACGCTGTTGCCGCATCTGTGGCTGGGAGTCGGGACCCGCAGATCTACTAGCCCATGTCCCGGGACTCCTCCTGGCTCCTTATGAAAAATGTCCCTTACAAAATGGCCGCCCCCTTACAGCAGACCGTTTTGAAGGATGCTAGAGGAAGTGGTGATGGCGGCCTCCTCTAGCATCCTTAAAAAGGGTCTGCTGTTAGAGGGTGGCCATTTTGTGAGGGACATTTTTCATAAGGAGCCAGGAGGAGTGCCAGGACGCAGACTAGTAAATCTGCGGGTCTTGGCCACAGATGCGGAGGGGTAAGGCAGTGCTGGGGGTGTCTTACCTTGGGGAGGGGGGCACCAAAATCTGTTGTTACTCCATCGGATGCCATATTTTGCTGGGGGTTACGGTAAAACCATTATTAATTATTCTACACAGACATAAAATGTATCTTTGGTTGCAGTTACCCGGAGGGATCGGGGAGCCTGGGAAAGTTATATTTTCTTATTATCTCACATATCTCCACCCAAAATGCAGTGTAGAAATATCCTCTAAATGTGACATATGAATGATATGAAGCTTTTACAGTATAATGATCTCAATGTGCGTTACGCTGTAATGTGTTCCATGTGGGTCTGCCCAGTATTGGGACGGGAGTTGCTGCAAATCCCTAAAAGGTCCTAATTCATATTTTCATGCAATGGCCGATGTTCACGCAAGTGAGCGATAATCTGCATCGATCGCACTGCGCACGTGATTAGGTGATTTTGTGATCACGATCACATTGAGATCTCTATTGCAGAGACTGTTTGGCGTGAGGGAACGGGAAGTGGCAGCAGAAATCCAGGTGTACAGCATCTGATGTCATCAAGCACTGTCTAGAGGGGGCGGAGCTATGGAGAATTATGTCATCAGGTCCTCCACGGTCCGCCCACTTGTGCTCTGTATGTGGTTGGGCAAGAGGATTTAGGAGGCTATTCAAACCTGCTCGCTGAGCTGCGCTGCCCTGCACAGGGGAAAATCCCACCCAAGTACATGGCTGCAAATGGGGGAATCTATTGGTAATCACTCTTCATCTAATAGATTCCCCCTGTAAGTCTAGACTTACTCAGCTCTGCTAAGGCCGTGGGTAGAAGGATGCCACCGATGATGTCATCGGCCCTCCCTAGCAACGGTGCGGGTACACCAACATTTTCTGGGGCACTCCCAGAGCATGCTAGGTTACTGCCCCCAAACGTTGGCAGGATATCAATCTGCAATCACAGCGACCTGTGCACATGTGGGGCCGTCCGATAATCGATCGTGTTGTAAATTCGCAGCCCTGCGAGTTGCTCCGAATCAGGCCCTCAGTCCCAAAAAAATTGCAGACATCAAAGCTGCATTGAAGCGGGGCTCTTGGCCGAGGACTCTTCTTATTAGGCAATCACCAACCTGACGCTTCACCTCATCAATAATTAATCTGGGCACGGTCACAATAAAACATCTGTTTTGCCATCCGGAGGTTTCGCGAGCGGAGGTGAGTGTATGAAACATTCTGTAATATCCTCTGGAAAAGGCCCCGGCCGTGTGTGCAGTGTGGTGGTTCACGCTTGGATGCGGATGCAGTTGTCACAGTTTCCATGGAATTTTCACACATTCCCTGACTGTAAAATGCATCTGAAAACCCGAATTGCTGCAGGCCGGAGGCATCAGGACGGACACTGAATCATATAGAACTTTGAATGAGGTTGCATGTATTGATCGCTAATATATACATACATACAGCACAAGCAGCGCCGGTGCAAGGCACCGCAGCGCCCCAGGCGGGGGGGATGCCCCGCCGGCCACTTGCTCCGGCCACCGCCGAGTCACTCTACGGGGATGGGGTGGTGCTGGCACTGCAGCAAGTCAGCGGTAGTGCAGGTGACTTGCTCTGGCGCACGGTCCACGGGCGGGGGCAGCATGTTAGCGGTGGTGCGTGTGAGCGCTGCTGGTAGGGCCTTAACTGGCTTTATGGGGGGTGGAGCTGCTCCCAAGTGCCGCCCTCCAGTGGCCTTAGGCTGCCTAGTGGTGGCGCCGGCCCTGTGCACAAGTGTCCAGGGCTGTCTCAGGGATCACAGATGTGGTTGGTGTCTGGACAGCAGCAATGCCAATGCACGTAAGAGACGTTGGGAAATGGGTGTGTGCGGGCTTAAGGATGGAGCGACATAACTGTACACACCGGCGGGCATCTGAGGACGTCCTAAAGTATGTTGCTTAAACAATGGCGTTGGTTTATTGCAGTAGTAGTGTATACAGCTGATCTCTCTGATACACATTGGTAGTGAGGTGTCATACAGCTTCCCAGCTAGTGGGTGTATGCAGAGTTCCAGTTAAGACCAGATTAAAGGCCCCCATACACTACGCAATTTGGGCCTGATTCCAGCGGATCGGGCCAAGAAATCAGGTGAAACCGGACAAAATTGCAAGTGTATGACATCTAATTTGATCCGATGTCCAGTCCTGTGCCCATCGGATCGGACATAAGATAAATCGGTACTTATGTATTATCTGGGCTCCCATGTTAAATGCACCCCATTTTTTCATACCCCTACTATCCAACTACGTATGGAGTTGATTTTATATAGTGTGGCGAGTGCAGCGAGCCACCGTGCCCGAAGTGTGGTGAGCGCAGCGAGCCCCGCAAGGGGACGCGGTCTCATAAGAAAAACAGGAGTCCAGATATTACATAAGTACCGATAAATCTTATGTGCAGCCGTCAACGGCACTCATGATGTATTGCATCCGATGCAGCGTGCGGGGAGTGAGGTGTGCTGGGTGGGGAGCGGGATTCAGTGGGCGGGGGGAGAATTGAAAAATCCTATTGAAAAAACTGAGTAGCTGCTGATTGGCTGAGAGAGCTCTGTCAGCCAATCAGCGACTGCCCAGTCTTTTAAATAGGATTTTTCAAGTCTGACGCCCCCCCTGTCTGCAGCTTTCCAGGCTTACATGTGATATATTGCATCTGATTTATCACATGTTATCACAATTCTTATTGAGCTCTCACAGGGAGCTGCCGGGGGAGCTCAGGGGAAGTCCTTTGGTCAAGTCGGCCTAGTGTATGGAGGCCTTTACAATGGGGTGGATGGAACTGCAGCACTGGGCCTCTACATTAAAACAGGCCCGTCACCATGACAACATAATAATCACAAGTATTAATATGGCAATCCTACACACTATGGGTGCAGTGTGCATGGTGTACTCATGCCTACATGGCATTGGCATCACCTCCTCCATTTCTTCTAATAGGCCCTTGAGCATTTTCAGCTCCAGGCCCATGAGACCCTTAATCCGGCCCTGGTTCCTGCAGTGGTGCAGAATCACTTGTAAGTTTCACTGGAGCTAAATTGTACACAGCCATGTATCATTCAAACACAGTGACAAGATGGCGTCGTGCATGAGCAATACTAGGTTCGGCGGCCATCTTGGTTCAAGAATGAAGCCTCCCCGCAGGAAACATCCTGAACCCTGTGCACTAACACACTCGATGACGCCAAGAGAACTATCTTCTGGGTGTATCATCCGCACGGCTTCTATTCAGTGATCGCTGGTTCTCCCAACTTTCGTGTCCCCCTTCAACGCCACCCTGGAACAGTTGGATAGTGTAATTGGTTGAGAGGTATATATAGATTATATTTCAGCCCAGGCCATTCCTTTACATCACTTTTTGCTCACTCATCCCCCCCCCCCTTCTCTCACTGCAGAACTAAATATATCTCCAAGATTCATATAACAAAGGACCCAGTGTCCAGAGAGGCCGCGATCCGTAGGACAATGGAGGCTGGATCTGAGCTCATCGTCCTCACCAGCCCTCGGCTGACATCTGGCCTGCCTTTTTGGTAAAAATAACAAGTGAAATCGTGTTCAGTTCTCCGGCCTTGCAGGAAATAACCCAGCAATGGAAATAAAACCGAGGACAGCGTCTGTCTTTTATATAGCTCTGGGTATATCACGCAGACCCTCTGGAGTTACATAGAACAACATGTGTGCAGCAACTCTCCTGATAAATCATCTCCCTATAAAGTTCCAGGATCAGAATCTCAGCAATCCTGTAAACAGCTTCGCTTGCCCTGAAATAACATTGCAAAATATTCAGAGCTGACTAGAATAATTGTTGCTGTTCTGTGGATTGTTAGAGAGTGAAGCAATAAAGGATACCAACTACTGGTTTCATATTTTGATATCATTTCCTGGTTATTGTCGTTGCGGCATAGGCCCGTCTTAACATTGTCAGGGGCCCCTGGGCAGAACACTAGTGTGGGCCCCCCTCGCATACAGCACCCCTCACATACAACCCCCACATACCTATGGGCAGCAGGGTCTGAGCAGCGGCGTCTGGGAGTTGTAGCGCTATTTGCTGGGTCGGTGGGAAGCGCTGCTGATTTTGAAAAGACTGGCCCGGATGCTGATTGGGTGAGAGAATTCTGCCAATCAGTGTCCACTGGACACTGCATCCGGCCAGTCTCAGTGTCCCACCGACCTGGCAAATAGCGGGACACTGTCCAGCTGCTGTCAGGCAGATGGAGCACAGTACACCCCTCCGCTGCGCCCGTTTGTCAGGCAGCCGGCGCACAGGATGCCCTCCCATATCCCGGGTGCAGCTAGCCGGAGCACCACTTCCCCAGGTACCCGGGAGGCTGCAATGCTGTGATTGGCCGGAGCGCGCACCCGTCAGCTGACGCAGCCTATCCAGCGGGGAGGGGGTGTGCGGGTGGGCACTGCAGGAGGCTGCACTGGGCTTGACGGAGAGCAGGCGATGACTGACAGGACTGCCTCTAGCTGCCACCTCCAGCTGGTGTGGGTGTTCGTGCAGTGCTGTCTTCCCCATTGCGGTGGGCCCTTAGGTCAAAGGGCCCCTGGGCAACTGCCCATTGTGCCCAATGGGAAAGACGGCCCTGCCTGCAGTGCCCGAGCCCGAGCACCCATGGAAAGTGAGGAGAACCCACGGGCCATGGCCGGAGCTCACCCGCTGCTCGCCGTCGCGGATCCTGGCAGCACCGCAGCGGGGTCCCAGCAGCGGATATGACGTCAGCAGCAGGGGTCCCTGCGGCGGATGGGAACTAGTAGCGGTATTAATACCGCTGCTAGTTCCCATCTCCCACAGGGACCCTGCTGCTGATGGCATATCCACTGCTGGGACCCCGCTGTGGTGCTGCCAGGACCCCCTGCCTACCTCCATCCAGGACTGAGGGGGCATGCTTGAGCACCCACGGCAAAAACGTAAGCCGGCGCCCCAGCTTTGCGGCATCATTTTCTGGACTCTTCCCCCCATCAGGACAGAAATAGGACCTAATTCTGATTGACTCAAATTTCGCAGACCTTGCGAGTCTATCGGATGCCGTCTGCCGCCATCTGTGCTGGCTGCCCCCCCCTTTGTACATGCGACCCCCCGCATGCCTGCGAATGGATGATTTACATAAGCTACTATATCAGCGTAGGCTGGCACCGTGAAACTACACCGTGAAGCCTACTCAGCGCCTCCCTCACACCGCCGGCGCCAGCATGATCCCCTCTCTTTGACGGAGAGGGGATCCTGCTGGTGCCGGCGAAGAGGCGCTCCATCTGTTTGACACGCAGGAGCGTCTCAGACGCTCCAGCAATGAGGCGCTCTTGCGTCTGAGTGTCTATTACGGCAGGGTACAGCAACCCTGCCTACAGGGTTAGGGGTTCTGTAGCGCCTTTTCAAACCCCCACTATCCACGGCTGCCCGAAGCGTGGTGAGCGAAAGTGTTACGTGTCCACCCGACCTTTTCATACCCCCACTATCCATGTCGGCGTGGAGTTGATTTTATATAGTGTGACGAGCACAGTGAGCCACCGAGCCCGAAGCGTGGCGAGCGAACGTGGATTACTTGGAAGGTAATCTGTGTCCCCTCGAGGGCTCGCTGCGCTCGCCACGCTTCGGGCTCGGTGGCTGTAATAGCTACTCAGACACAGGCGCGTGACATTGCTGGTGCGTCTGAGACGCTCCTGCATGTCAAACAGATGGAACGCCTCTCCGCCGGCATGATCCCCTCTCCGCCAAAGAGAGGGGATCATGCTGGCGCCGGCGGTGTGAGAGAGTTGCTGAGTAGGCTTGCCAGGGACGCCGGGGACAGAGATGCAGTTCCCGGCAACAGTACGGTAGTTACATGTGCCGTTTCATGGAGCCAGCCTACGCTGATAACGTAGCCAGGGACGCTTATTTAGGGGCCGAACTGGAGGCAAAGCCTGGGGGTAGGCTCCCCTGACAGGGTTTGTAGGGAGCTGATTAGCAGGATAGTCATAGAAGGGGTGTCAGAGGAGTGGGTCATAGGGGGAGGGGCTTAACGGGGTGTTGGAGGGGTTTATAAGCAGGGTTCAGGCGGGAAAAGGGGTCACTGGGAGAATTTTTTACAACAGCTGAACAGCTCTGGCAACTCCCATGGCTTCCCCAGGCGACGCTGATGCGGAGGTATCCGCTGCGCTTGCTGCCCTTAGGGAGGCAGCGGGCACTAGAGGGGCTGAATGGCTTCAGCAGCAGATGTCCGGTCTGCTGGGGGGACTGGGAGCAGCAACGCAAGAGGCTGCTCCAGCGGGCGCACGGCCTCGGAGGTCTAGGCCTCCGGAGCGCTTCAGCCCATCTGTGTCCCCTAGGGTTCAGCGCCATTCACGGAGCCCCGTCAGGGACCCTCCAGGCCGGGCTGCGGGCCGGGCACCTTCCGCCCGCAGGACCAGGTCTGGGAGGAATCCGGCTAGCAGGCGGAACCCTCCGCGCGGGGGGGATCCCCCCCCCGTGCAAGAAGATCCGGCGGTGCGGGGTACTGGACCTGGAGCGGTGGGGCATGCGGAGCATGCTGCTGCCCAGCGCGGGGTGAGTCGTGCCAGGGGGGCAGAAGTACAGGCAGAGGAACGCAGGCCTGGTACACGGAGCGAGCAGCGCCCAACTGGCTCCGCCTCCAATGAGGTCACGCCGGCTGGCGCTGTACCTGAGGGTCGCGTTACCAGGGGAAGAGTGATGCCATCGTCAGCGGGTGACGGAGAAGTACCTGGTCCTTCTACAGAGGCTGGGGCACGTCAGGACGCTGGAACTGCGGCTGCTGGGTTCACAGCCCCCAGGCAGCCTGGTGAGTCTGTCTCTATGTCTGTTAATGCATTAGCGCAGAGTCAGGGGGGGGGAGGGGCAGCCCTCCAAGGGGAAATGAGCAGGGGTTTTACGGAATTATTGAGTGGTTTTGCAGATTGGTTGGCTGGCTTGCGGCAGGGGGCGGGGCCGTCCCCGGCGGCGGCGTGGGTGCCGCAGAATGCGAGCACGCCAGCCAGCAGTAGTGTGACAGTTAGCAGTGGGGTGCCGGTGGGCAGTAGCATGGCAGTCAGCAGTAATGTGCCGGCTAGCAGTGGGGTGCCAGTTAGCAGCGGGGTGCCGGTGGCCAGTAGTGCGCCAATCAGCAGCAGTGTGGGGGCTCAAGCGAGCAGCGGGGAGACGCAAGAGGAGGTAGGGAGGCTCAGTGACACTGCGAAAGGGGAAGTGTACGTCTGCTTTGAGGGGCCGTTGGGGGCCCACCTAAAGCAGGAAGTGAGGGAGAGGATTTGGAAAGGGGAATACGTGGATATATTTTCACTGCTCCCTTTGGAGCGTTTTAATCTGGATAGGCCCCGTAAGGAGGAGAAGAAGGAGGAGGAAGAACGTCGGCGGTATCGGCTGATACCGCGGTCGTTCACGAACTGGTTACAAGCATTCGCTATTTTGGCTAGCGTGATTGGGGAAAAGGCACCTGAAAATTGTTCAGGTTTGTTTTGTTACATGGATGCGATAGGGGAGGCGTACCGGGTGTATGGGGGCCTGGCTTGGCTCCGGTATGATGAACAGTTTAGACAGAGGAAGGCGGTGCGTCCTAACTTACGTTGGGATCATAAGGACATTGCTTTATGGTTAAAGGTGACGGCTCCCATGAAAAGCGGGCAGCCCTTTCGTGGGGACGGGGGGGGGGCCGAGGGAGGCTTCGAATGGATCGGCCATGCAGAAGGGACTCTGTTTTGCCTTCAACGACGGGTCATGCCGTTTTGGGGCAAAATGCAAATTCAAGCATGAATGTTCCTCGTGTGGAGGGACCCATGGTGCAAATAAATGCTTCAGGGGGAAGTCACGGGATGGTAATGCAAAAGGGGGAGACGCCGGTTCGGCTGGAAAGGATGCTGGGCTATCTGCGTAGATATCCTGATCAGCAGACAGCCGCATTGTTGGAGGAAGGGTTTAGGGAAGGTTTTAAGATACCTTCCGATGTCCGGGTTTCAGGGGTTTTTAGGAGGAATTTGAAGTCTGCAAGGGAACACCCGGAGGTGGTTCAGGATAAACTGTTTAAGGAGGTACAGTTGGGTTGTATGGCTGGGCCTTTTGGGTCGCCACCATGGCCGGATTTGATAGTCTCACCATTGGGGGTGGTGCCTAAAAAGGAGGCGAACAAGTTTCGTCTTATACACCATCTGTCTTTTCCGAAGGGGGCGTCGGTCAATGATGGCATTGACCCCGACATCTGTTCGGTGGTTTATACATCTTTTGACGCGGCTGTTCAGTGGGTGAAGCGGTTTGGGAAAGGGGCCCGGTTGGCAAAGACTGATATTGAATCGGCTTTTCGGTTGCTGCCGGTTCACCCAACCAGTTTGCGCTTGTTAGGTTGTTGTTGGAACGGGGAGTTTTTTGTTGATCGATGTTTACCGATGGGTTGCTCCTTGTCGTGTGCTTACTTTAAGGCCTTTAGTTCCTTTTTGGAGTGGGTGGTTAAGGATGTCTCTGGGTGCAGTTCAGTTATTCATTACCTAGATGACTTCTTATGTATTGGTCCTGGGGGTACCGGGGTCTGCGACTTGTTGTTGAGGACGGTTGAAAGGGTGGCGGCGGACTTTGGGGTCCCGCTTGCACCTGGTAAAACAGAGGGCCCTGCGACAGTGATCAGTTTTTTGGGTATTGTCATTGATACCGAGAATATGGAGTGCCGCTTGCCTGAAGAAAAAATTCTGGGTTTGAAAGCTGAGGTAGGGAGGGCATTGCTGTTGAAGAAAATTAGATTGCGGGAGTTGCAATCCTTGCTGGGTAAATTGAACTTTGCGTGTCGCATCATACCTATGGGCCGCATATTCAGCAGGAGGCTGGCAGCAGCGACAGCGGGGGTGGTTCTTCCTCATCATTTTGTCAGACTAGGTAGAGAATTAAAAGGTGACTTGCGGGTATGGGCAACATTTTTGGAGGCTTTTAATGGCAGAGCGTTGTGGATGTCAGACGCATGCATGGCCGCGGAGCTAGACCTCTTCACAGACGCGGCTGGGAGTGTCGGTTTTGGGGCATATTGCCAGGGGCATTGGTGTGTGGGCCGGTGGCCTGAGTCTTGGGTGCAGAGGGGCATGGTAAAAAACTTGGCTTTGTTGGAGTTGTTTCCTATTTTAGTTGCAGTAGTGATTTGGGGGGAGTTGTTCCGCAATAGGAAGATTTGTTTTCATTGCGATAATTTAGGGGTTGTCATGGCCATTAACCAATTGTCGGCATCTTCCCCGCCAGTGGTCACTATTTTGCAGCAGTTAGTATTGGAATGTCTGGCGTTGAATTTGTGGGTGGTGGCCAGGCACGTCCCCGGTGTTTCTAACGGCATCGCAGATTCTTTATCTCGTTCACAGTGGGAGCGTTTCCGGGAGTTGGCGCCAGAGGCGGACAGGGAGGGGACCGAGTTCCCGAGTCGGCTCTGGGATCTGCTGGACGGGTAGTTGACCAGCTCATCAGGGAATCTCTGGCCCCGAATACATGGTCGGCGTATAATCAGGACTGGCGGAGCTGGTTGGAATGGCGTGAGGTAGCAGGTTTGAGGGAGGATGATGACGAGTTGGCTGTTCTGTTATATATAGGCCATTGTAAGGAGATTGGTTGGTCAGTGGCAAAAATCACGCGCTGCATGGCGGGTTTGGCTTTTGGGTTCCGTTCAGGTGGTAGGCCTGATGTCACTAAGAATTTCCTGATTGCGCAAGCACTGAAAGGGTGGAGGAGAGGCCATGTGGTCCAGGATCAGAGAAGGCCGGTTTCCTTTCAGTTGTTGCAGAATATGGGCAAGAAGTTAGGGGCGGTTTGTAGTTCCAATTTCGAGGAAAGGTTGTTCGGGGTAGCTTTTTCGCTTGCTTTCTTCGGTGCACTGCGGATAGGTGAGCTCGTGAGTCCAAGCGTGTCCAGGCCAGGGGGGTTGTTAGAGGAGGATGTGGATTTATACGCAGACAGGGTCGAGCTAGTGGTTAGGAGGTCAAAGACGGATCAGTTAGGGAGGGGAAAGAGGGTAGTCCTCTTCTCTGTACCAGGGTCGGAGATGTGCCCGGTGGCACGACTAAGGAAGTTTAAGGAAGTCAGAGGTGGCAGGGGAAGTGATCCTTTGTTGGTGCATGCAGATGGGTCCTTTTTGTCACGATTCCAGTTCACAAGTGTGTTCAGAGCAGTCCTGCGGACGTTGGGCCTCAAGGGGGAGGAATACGCTGGGCACTCTTTCCGTATTGGGGCCGCAACTGAGGCTGCTAGAATGGGGTTTGGTGATGAGTTAATTAAGCGTATTGGGCGGTGGGAATCGTCTCGTTTTCGTTCTTATGTTCGCCTAGGGGATTGTTAAGGTTGACTGCATGTTTTTCTGTTTTAGGGCAGCCTCCGTGCCTGATTTGGATTTTAGGACATTCATATGTCTTTTGGGGAGCGTTACGGGCTGATGTGAGACCGAATGGCCGCCAGCTGGGTTTGGATAGAAAGGAGGCGTTGGTCCGCTGGCTGGGGAAGCGCGGTATGGTATGGAGTGGAGTATGGCAGGAGTTCCACCGCTTTGTTCGTCTCGACAGGGCTCCCGATATATTAGTGTTACATGTGGGGGGGAACGACCTTGGGGGCAGACCATTTAGGGAGTTGATACGGGATATCAAGTTTGATCTCCTGCGTTTATGGTCAATGTTTCCGGAGGTGATCACGGTTTGGTCGGACATTGTGCCACGTCAATTTTGGAGGGATGCAAGGTCGGCTGACAAGCTCAATAAGGCGCGGATTAAAGTTAACAGGGCGATTGGGCGTTTTATGGCTAGGAATGGGGCAGTGGTGGTTAGGCACAGGGAACTCGAGTCCGGTGCCGGGGCATTTTGGAGAGGGGATGGTGTGCACTTGAATGCTGTGGGGATAGATATTTGGTCTTTGGGACTACAAGAGGGAGTAGAAACAGCGTTCCGGATGTGGGGGGGGGGCGCACGGGGTTAAGGGTTTAACCCCGTGCTTGGTGGCGGAGGGGGGTCCTCGAGGTTAGTGACATTGAGGCTTAATTATGCGGCGGGGAGGGCCCCATGAGGGGGCTGGACTCCCCTGGGTGAGGTTAAGTAATGAGCACTGGGTGTTGACAATTGGTGCCCTCGAGCCAATCGCTATCGGCTGGGGGTAAGAACTCCTGGAAGTGCTTGAACGTGTGGATAGATTTATTGGGGGCCTCGGGGACCACCTCCGTAGGGAATGTTTTTTGGTTATTGTTAAATTTGTATTGTTTTAATAAAGATGGCCGCTGTGGCCAATTTTATCCAACAGGAGTGTTGTGTCATTTTTGGGTGGATTTATGGTCACAGCGATTAGACAATACCCTGTCATGTAGGGGCCGAACTGGAGGCAAAGCCTGGGGGTAGGCTCCCCTGACAGGGTTTGTAGGGAGCTGATTAGCAGGATAGTCATAGAAGGGGTGTCAGAGGAGTGGGTCATAGGGGGAGGGGCTTAACGGGGTGTTGGAGGGGTTTATAAGCAGGGTTCAGGCGGGAAAAGGGGTCACTGGGAGAATTTTTTACAACAGCTCCCACCCACCCTCCCGGTTTTTTATAAGGTTTTAGGTAGATAATTGATAGTATGTCTTTTTCTGTCACAGTGGCCTGTGCGGAGGGGGGTCCTCGAGGTTAGTGACATTGAGGCTTAATTATGCGGCGGGGAGGGCCCCATGAGGGGGCTGGACTCCCCTGGGTGAGGTTAAGTAATGAGCACTGGGTGTTGACAATTGGTGCCCTCGAGCCAATCGCTATCGGCTGGGGGTAAGAACTCCTGGAAGTGCTTGAACGTGTGGATAGATTTATTGGGGGCCTCGGGGACCACCTCCGTTGGGAATGTTTTTTGGTTATTGTTAAATTTGTATTGTTTTAATAAAGATGGCCGCTGTGGCCAATTTTATCCAACAGGAGTGTTGTGTCATTTTTGGGTGGATTTATGGTCACAGCGATTAGACAATACCCTGTCAAGTGGCTGCGGGAACACTACGCTACTTCTGGCTAACTACGCTTACTATGCTGGCCGCGGGAACACTACGCTGATTCTGAAAGGGACGCTACGCTAACTACGTAACTGGGGCCGTGAAACGACACAAGTACCAATAAATTTAATTTGGTGTAGCAGCCGAGGTGGTGCACAAATGTCATGCAGATGTAGCAGCTGAGGTGGTGCACAAATGTCATGCAGATGTAGCAGCTGAGGTGGTGCACAAATGTCATGCAGATGTAGCAGCTGAGGTGGTGCACAAATGTTGTGCAGATGTAGCAGCTGAGGTGGTGCACAAATGTCATGCACATGTAGCAGCTGAGGTGGTGCACAAATGTAACGCAAATGTAGCAGCTGGGGTGGTGCAGAAAGACAGAGGCCCTTATATAATAGCCTATGAGTTGCAGGACCTGATGTGAGTTTATAATATGGAAGAAATGGATACTTTACAAACATTGTAGAAAATCCCTTCACACTGTCTGTAGATGAACATATTGGGGGAAATTTACTAACGGAAATTTGTAAAAAAAATAGGTGTATTTGTATCCAGAAATACACTTATTTTTGACATTTACTATCCCAAAAATACAGCAAATACGGCAATTTTCGGGATAGTAAATGTCAAAAATAAGTGTATTTTTGGATACAAATACACCTATTTTTTACAAATTTCCTTTAGTAAATTTCCCCCATTATCTCCAACAGTAGTTTTTTGTCTTTTGAATTTGATGCAAGCTATAAGTATTGCGGTAAACTGCAGTTTTTGGAGTTATTAATGCCGGTCGAGTGGCCTCTAGTGGTTTGTGGCGGTACTTCACCTCATAGAGGTGAGGCGTATTTAGCATTTTATATAAACAGATTAAATTACTTCGGAAATCATCTATGAAGCGCAAAATGATGCAAAGGGAAGTTGTGTATGGAAAAGGGGAGACATTGGACAGTCTGGTGAACCCCATTATGTGCAGCAGTGCAGTAATGAGAATTCCTCTTGTGAGTGAGATTATTGTTATGGAGAGGACACATATTTAGGGATATACAAGGTGCTGGGTCAGTATCTGAGGTGTATGGACAGCAGGTGAGACATGAAGGGCCACGGTGGAGAAGAAGATGCACCATATATACACACAGAGGCTTGGAGGAAACTCTAGTACCCTGATGAAGTGTCTGAGGACGTCTTTTCACTGGATGAACCCAGATAAATATTTACAGCTGTGACTGGGGGAAATTGAGATGGGAGAGAGGATCAAGGGAGGAAAGAGAGACAGCTGTAAATGCTTTCTAGACTTATTAGATTCTAATTTACTGATTTGACTTTCCAAGTTTTCTGCTGGCCCAGTTCAAATTCTAAGAAAAGGAGGAACAAGTTCTCGCTGCAAGAAATTATCAATGTTTTTTTGCAGCAAATGTTTCTTTGGGGACCGGTGATAAACTTTTGATGGTGAAATTTTTCTTTCCCTGGTGCTAATAACATTGTAATCTGTGACGGCTGATGCCTGCGGGCTGCGGCCTTATGGCTGGGTTAGCTGCGGTGGCGGCTTGCTGAGGCTTTACTGCAAATCAGAGTTGCCTACTCTGCCGGAATGGCCGGGAGGCACACGAAAAGCTCGTCCCCATCACGGTATCAGGAAGAGTGGGCAACCCTTCCTGATACCGGTGGCCCCCCACTTCTCCCCCACGGCAGAGTCACTTTCCCATAATTTGAGGGTTTTTGGGGGGATGGGAGGGGCTAAAGATGCAAATCACGTCATTTAACCCCGCTTCCTCATTGAAGACCTGCAAATTGCAGGATTTGCAGTATTGGGGGGGAGGGGGGGGGGAGCTTGATGACGTCTACATCAGCCCCCCCCCCCCCCCCCCGAAATGCTGTTGACAGTCCTCTTGGGGCCTCCCGGAGACGTTAAAAGAAGGCAACTCTGCTGCAAACGGTTATGGTATAAAACATAGACTGACTCATGATAGACAGTCATATGGTCGACCACTAATGGTCGACAGTCACAAGGTTGACAGGGTCAAAAGGTCGAATGAAAAAGGTCGACATGGTCAAAAAGTTGAAATGGAAAAAGGTCAACATGAGTTTTTTATGGTTTTAGGGTGTCTATATTGACATAGGTCGACATGGACACTGTCTAAGTGTACCATGTCCCCTCGCATGGCTCGCTGCGCTCGCCGTGCTTCGGGCTCAGTGCTGAGGGCATGCCCTAGTGGATGGTTGGGCATGAAATACCGCCTGTCGGCACATGTCGGTTGAAAATTTTGTAAAAAAATGCATGTCTACCTTTTACTTTTGACTGTTGACCATTAGTGGTCGACCATATGACTGTCAATCATGAGTCAGTCTATGATCATTCCGGATACCGCTACAAACATGTGTTGACCTTCTCATTGTCGACCTAATGCGTGTGTGTCGATCTGTTGACCCTGTCCACTGTAGACATATTGACCTTTTCCACTTGTCGACCTAAGCCCTGTCATCCTTCAGTGGTCAACCCAATGTATGTCGACCGTCATTGAGATGATCCTGTGACCCATACTTATAGTGAGGACTTAGGGTAGTGCAGAAGGAGCATTGATGGATACAGCGCGGAGGTGGTTGACAGATGTAAGTAACTCCTGCTGTGGGTGAAGGTGCACCAGAAGCCGGATACTGATGGACTGGAACAGAGCAGCGGGATCCCCTGTAGCTGCGAATCCTGTTTGATAAATAGGCCCCTTACGGTTTCAAGGTGAAAGAGGAGATTATATAGAAATCCTGTTCCGTGGGGATTGTCTGTATGTAGGACAGGAAATGAAAGTTTTCCAAGATCTTTTCTGTCTAACGTTAAACAAAAGCAGCGACACAAGCTGTGTCCATACTGTAGACTTACCATAATACCCCCTTACTACGGGACACGCATGATTTACACAGGTTCTGTGGCTGGCTAAACTCAGGCCTGCATTTTGTCTGGTTCTAATCAGCCGCAGAACCTGTGTAATTCATAGGCGTCCCAGACTAAAGGGATATTACAACAAGTCTAGGAGGTAGAGAGATTACACACAGGTGGGTTATTCCTGGACTCCTACCCTGCACAGCGCTACTACAGACCGACCTGGAGGTGTCCCTTTGGTACTTGTGTAGTTTCACGGTGGCAGCCTAAGCTAAGTTATCAGCATAGGCTGCCGCCGTGAAACTACACAAGTAACTGTTGCCGGGAACTGCATCTCTGTTCCCGGCGTCCCTGGCAAGCCTAGTGAGCGCCTCTCACACAGAGCCGGCTCCCGCATGATCCCCTCTCCGGTGGAGAGGGGATCATGCGGGCGTCGGCGGAGAGGCGCTCCATCTGTCTGAGATGCTTGAGCATCTGAGACGCTTCTGCGTCTGAGTAAGTATTGCGGCAGGGTACAGCAACAGGGACAGTTAGGCTGCAGGGAGGTTTAGCTTAGGCTGCAGGGACAGTTAGGCTGCAGGGAGGGTTGGGTTAGACTGCAGGGGGGTAGGTTAGGCTGCAGGGAGGGTCAGGTTAGGCTGCAGGGAGGGTTGGGTTAGACTGCAGGGGGGTAGGTTAGGCTGCAGGGAGGGTCAGGTTAGGCTGCAGGGAGGGTTGGGTTAGACTGCAGGGGGTAGGTTAGGCTGCAGGGAGGGTTAGGTTAGGCTGCAGGGACAGTTAGGCTGCAGGGAGGGTTAGGTTAGGCTGCAGGGGGCAGGTTAGGCTGCAGTGGGGTAGGTTAGGCTGCAGGGAGGGTTAGGTTAGGCTGCAGAGAGGGTTAGGTTAGGCTGCAGGGAGGGTTAGGTTAGGCTGCAGGGAGGGTCAGGTTAGGCTGCAGAGAGTGTTAGATTAGGCTGCAGGGAGGGTCAGGTTAAGCTGTGTACACACAGGGTCGATAGGGGCTGAAATCGCTGGAAATATGGTCGCAGGCGACCATTTTGCCAGTGATGGGAGTGTGCCCCAGCGATAAATCGCCGGGTGCGCGCTCCCGTTTTCAGCCCCATTGTAATCGCTGGTCGCAGGAACATGCTCCTGCGACCAGCTGATTACCTCTGCGGCACCGCCGGCAGAGGTTCCCTTTCATCAGCGACCATCTCTGGTTGCTGATGAAAAGGAGAAACTGAGCAATATATCTCCCCCGTGTGTACGGGGCTTAAGATTAGGCTGCAGGGAGGGTTAGGTTAGACTGCAGGGGGGGGGGGGGGTAGGTTAGGCTGCAGGGAGGGTCAGGTTAGGCTGCAGTGAGTGTTAGATTAGGCTGCAGGGAGGGTCAGGTTCGGCTGCAGTGAGTGTTAGATTAGGCTGCAGGGAGGGTCAGGTTAGGCTGAAGTGAGTGTTAGATTAGGCTGCAGGGAGGGTTAGGTTAGACTGCAGGGAGGGTTAGGTTAGACTGCAGGGAGGGTCAGGTAAGGCTGCAGTGAGTGTTAGATTAGGCTGCAGTGAGTGTTAGATTAGGCCATGGGTCCTCAAACTGCGGCCCTCCAGATGTTGTGAAACTACAATTCCCAGCATGCCTTGCCACAGTTTTAACACTCCCTTATAGGAAAACTGTGGCAAGGCATGCTGGGATTTGTAGTTTCACCACATCTGGAGGGCCGCAGTTTGAGGACCCATGGATTAGGCTGCAGGGAGGGTTAGGTTAGACTGCAGCGAGGGTTAGGTTAGACTGCAGGGAGGGTCAGGTTAGGCTGCAGTGAGTGTTAGATTAGGCTGCAGGGAGGGTTAGGTTAGACTGCAGGGGGGGTAGATTAGGCTGCAGGGAGGGTCAGGTTAGGCTGCAGTGAGTGTTAGATTAGGCTGCAGGGAGGGTCAGGTTAGGCTGCAGGGAGGGTCAGGTTAGGCTGCATTGAGTGTTAGATTAGGCTGCAGGGAGGGTTAGGTTAGACTGCAGGGAGGGTTAGGTTAGACTGCAGTGAGTGTTAGATTAGGCTGCAGGGAGGGTTAGGTTAGACTGCAGGGAGGGTTAGGTTAGGCTGCAGTGAGTGTTAGATTAGGCTGCAGGGAGGGTTAGGTTAGACTGCAGGGGGGGTAGGTTAGGCTGCAGGGAGGGTCAGGTTAGGCTGCAGTGAGTGTTAGATTAGGCTGCAGGGAGGGTTAGGCTACAGGGAGGGTCAGGTTAGGCTGCAGGGAGGGTCAGGTTAGGCTGCAGTGAGTGTTAGATTAGGCTGCAGGGAGGGTTAGGTTAGACTGCAGGGAGGGTCAGGTTAGGCTGAAGTGAGTGTTAGATTAGGCTGCAGGGGGGGTAGGTTAGGCTGCAGGGAGGGTCAGGTTAGGCTGCAGTGAGTGTTAGATTAGGCTGCAGGGAGGGTCAGGTTAGGCTGCAGTGAGTGTTAGATTAGGCTGCAGGGAGGGTTAGGTTAGACTGCAGGGAGGGTTAGGTTAGACTGCAGTGAGTGTTAGATTAGGCTGCAGGGAGGGTTAGGTTAGACTGCAGGGAGGGTTAGGCTGCAGTGAGTGTTAGATTAGGCTGCAGGGAGGGTTAGGTTAGACTGCAGGGGGGGTAGGTTAGGCTGCAGGGAGGGTCAGGTTAGGCTGCAGTGAGTGTTAGATTAGGCTGCAGGGAGGGTTAGGTTAGGCTGCAGGGAGGGTCAGGTTAGGCTGCAGTGAGTGTTAGATTAGGCTGCAGGGAGGGTTAGGTTAGACTGCAGGGAGGGTCAGGTTAGGCTGAAGTGAGTGTTAGATTAGGCTGCAGGGAGGGTTAGATTAGACTGCAGGGGGGGTAGGTTAGGCTGCAGGGAGGGTCAGGTTAGGCTGCAGGGAGGGTCAGGTTAGGCTGCAGGGAGGGTTAAGGGCCCCATACATCAGCAATTAATTGTGCCAATTTTCAGATATGGAGATGATTGCCACAATTAATTTTAGATGTGTGGGCTCCCCCTTTTGGCAATCCCAATCAAAATCGCCAATCGATTGCTTAATCAGGTTTTTAAACATGTTTAATAATCTGGTATTATCTGCAGATCTTTTTTATATGTGTGGGCATTCCCAATTCGTCTTCTTCATCTATTTACATTATGAACAGCAATCGATTGGGCAATTTCCAGATATGAAGATGCAATCTTTAGATGGAAAAATCTGCCGATCACTGAAATAAATCTGTAATGTGTGGGCAAAGTCAGATAGATTGTAGAATCCATTTATCTGGCCAAAAAATCCCTGGATCTGGAAATCCATAAATTGTGATTGCTGATGTATAGGGCCCATTAGGTTAGACTGCAGGAGAGGGTTAGGTTAGGCTGCAAGGAGGTTTAGGGTTAAAGTTAGACTGTGGGAAAGGAATGTTAAGGGAGGGAAGGGAATAGGTAAGTATACTCACAGGACACCTGTTAGGATTCCCTGCATTGGGATTCACGCGTCGATATTCTGGATGTCGACATCCCCAATGCTAGTCATCCGTATGCATTACCTCTCCGCTATATGCAGAATGTGTTAAACCTTCATAAGGGCAAATAACCTTCATGAGACTCACTCTTTCGCTCTATCTCTCTTTCTCTATCTCTCTTTCTCTCAATTGTTGTTGTTTTTTTCATAGTCTCTGCAAAATGAACCATAACCTCGTTACGCACTTGGCGCAAAAACGTTTCACATTAATTAATTCTTCCTGGAACTCGTTTGCATTTTGAAATTAATATTTGCCATCTGTTCCAGGAAAGGAAATTTGCAACGGTCACAAGAATGCTAAAAAAAGAGGAAGTGTTCTAAAACTGTGATTTATGAAGAAAATCAATTTCCTCTGCTCCCCAGTAACTGACCTGAGTATAGCCAAGGTATTTGGAAGGCCGCGAGAGTGCAGAATTTCCTCTGATCAAAAGGTGCATCCTCCAAGGACAGATTCCGAGGGTGTCAATGGCGCGGACAGCGGACGATGATAATACTGGCTTATCTTTAAAGATGTGAGCGGACCCTTGTGTTTTGGTTTTGGTTCTAGTTCATCGTCGTGTTTTGGTGAAACCACCCTCAAATGTTTGGTTCAGATTTGGTTTTTGACTTGGTTAAAAATGTATTTAAAAGAATCAATAATTAATTATAAAAAAAAAAAAGAGATTAAACCAGCAAAAAGCTATGGGGCTGATTCAGCAACTTTTTGCAGCCCTGCGATCCGTTAGCTCCCTCCCCAGCTGAGGGATGGCGATTTGGCCGGGCGGCAGGGTGTGCCTTCTGGCATTCCGTAAGCTGTGAGCTTCGCAGCTTACAGAGTCAACCAGAATGAGGGCCATAGTATACAGTGCCATCTTTCCCATTGGGCACGATGGGCAGTTGCCCAGAGGCCCAACCCAATGGGAAAGACGGTGGCCGGGATCCGGGGATCCGATCACCCTCGCTGGGGGATCCAGGCAGTGGGATCAGGGCGGCGGCAGTAGCTAGAAGCCTGAATCGACAAAGCGCTATTTGCCGGCGGGGCGGGAAGCGCTGTTGCATTTGAAAAGATTGGCTGGATGCCGATTGGCTGCATTCAGCCAATCAGCATCCGGCCAGTCTTTTCAAATGCAGCAGCGCTTCCCGCCCCGCCGGCAAATAGCGCTTCGCCGCCTAGCTAGCAGTGAATTAGTTTCGGGGGTCCAGGTGCCGGGGATCCGATCACCCTCACTGGGGGGAGGGGGAGGGGGGTCCAGTGAACTAGGTTGCCCAGGGGCCCTTCCTAATGTTAAGACGGCCCTAATAGTGTATCCGTCTGACATGGACTTCCGCGCTTGCGGCCCTATTTTACTGTGATCTGTTCCTTATTATGATGCACGTTTGATATTTATTTCCAAGTGAATAAATTCCATTTTACCGTAAGAATAGTTTCTAGATCTCCCTCAGATTTTATTTTGGTTTTCCTTTGAACGTGATTTAATCAGCTGTTCGCATCACTGATCTGCTCCATGTTGTAACTGATATGTTCCGTCTTCCGGCACCAGCAGTTATAGCCGTGTTCTCAGCTAAGCAATGTACAGGACCCCATAACGTTCCTCAGCTGGAGGTAATTAAACCTGAGCGTGTTCCCAGTGTCGGAATAAAACATTCTCTGAACTTACGGCTCCCAATACCTGAGCTATGGAAGTAATCAGTTCTCGTCTTACCCTGTATGCTACATTGTCACATTCCATCATTACCGTCTGGATTTCCCATTAAACAGTCCTCTGTGCTCTGCACAACATGGGGGTACATTTTGTAAAGACAGGAGTTCTATTGAAGATTGGATGTTCCCATAGTACCAACCAGATTCTGGGCCAGATGCACTTCAAAAAGTGTTAAAATTGAGAGCGATAAACAGCCAGCCAATCAGCTCCTACCAGGCTGGGTTTGAAAAATGTCAGGCAGGAGCTGATTGGTTGGTTGTTTATCACTCATCTGACCCTAAATCTATTTGTTATCTTCAACCTAGAAGGTGCTATATAGATAAGTCACATTGCCTATAATTATGGCCTTCCCTGCTGGTTTGCCACAATCGCACGTCACAGGGGGCTGGTCAAAGTGGAATGTCACACAGTATCTCCTAGGGGGATTCGGCTGCCCAATGCCTTTTCGTTTGAGCTTTTGACCCTGGGCTAGGGATTGTCATCTATATCTCCAATGGCTGACAACCATTGATGGTTCGACTAATGATCAATGGTTTTGCCATAGGCGGTGGAGACCCGATGGCTCTCCACCATCCACGACCAAGGCTGAGCAATGTTCAGAGGGTGGAGCTTAACCATGGGCCCGCTACTAAGCTCCAACCCATAGCGATATAGTAGAAAAAAGCAAACATTTACATTGATGGGTGAAACCATCAATGGTTTAATTCCAAAGATTGTTCAGCCTTGATTGTACCCTTGATATTTAACCCTCTGGTGGCCATCCCTATCCGCACTAAGTGGCGGATCCAGAGGAGCTGCTGCAGCACAGTTCAAAATTCAAATAGAGGAGCCACACCCACTGCCAGCGAGTCAGTTTGAAATGGCAGTTGGTACAAGGCTTAGTACATCTCCCCCACAGCCTGTAAAATGGCAGCTAGGAGCTAAAACTTTATCACTCTCCAAGTCTTATTACATTTCACCCAATACATTTTCATCCCAGATTCCGAGCTCAGAAAATGTTTCACGCTCCTCGGAATAGATCTGTCCGCTGGGATTTAGTAGTTACTGGAGGAATGAGCGTATTTCGGGTTATTAATATACACAGATGTGAAATCCCTCGGCGTGCTGGTGTCACGTAGCCCCTCAGGTTCGTACAGTCAAATACTCTACGTGCTGGGAGGATGCTGGGAGAGGCGCGTTCTCTGCAGCATTCACAGGCTACACGCAGGGGCGGATTTAGGGATGACGGTGCCCCTAGGCACAACAATAACGCTACCCCCTGTCTAATTATATTATTTTTATTGATTACTTATAAGCCCTCATTTGATAATAGCCAATATAATGGATTTATTAAAAAAAGCCACTAACTGTGACGTTCTTTTATTATGTATACATATTACTAAGTAGGACAGTTTACAGGGGCAGTATCTGCATGTCCTATCATTTACACCAGTGGTCGCCAACCCGTCGCTCGCGAGCTACCGGTAGCTCGCCTGAGCGAAACGGGTGGCTCGACCACTGCTGCCTGCCCGGTCCGCCCGCCCGCCTGCCCGCTGTTGCCGCAGGCTTGCCCCGCTACAGCCGCCGTCAGCTTCCCCCCCCCCTGCTGTAGTCCTTGTACGGGGAGTCGGGACCAGAGGAGACAGCAGGCGCTAGAAGTCATATTTGACAGGGAGCACCGCGCTAAGCGCTCCCGGCACTTCCGGGTAACGCTGCAGCGCTGTGTTCAGTGTCAGATCTGCAAATATGACTTCTAGCATGGTGTGGGGGGCTCCATAAGCCAGCCAGATGATGGAGCTGAGCTGAGCTCCGAACGCGGCAGCAGCAGCAGCAGCAATGACTAATTTATTTATTGTAGTGAAACTGCCCACTATGCCCATTTGAAGACGGGCATAGTGGAGGGGGCAAGCAGTGACCCCCTTATCAATGAGCATTAACCCCTGGCAACAAAAATGAACCCCAGGTAATTTACATTTTTTTATTAGCCTTACTGTGGGACATTGTGTGCAATATGTGTAATGGGCATCATTTGTGTGGCACAAGTTTAATGAGCATCAAGGTGTGGGGCATATGTATAATGGGCATCACGGTGTGTGGCATATGTATAATGGGCATCACGGTGTGTGGCATATGTATAATGGTGCATCACGGTGTGTGGCATATGTATAATGGAGTATCACGGTGTGGCATATGTATAATGGTGCATCACGGTGTGGGGCATATGTATAATGGAGTATCACGGTGTGTGGCATATGTATAATGGTGCATCACGGTGTGGGGCATATGTATAATGGTGCATCACGGTGTGGGGCATTTGTATAATGGGCATCGTGTGTGTGTGGCATATGTATAATGGAGCATCACGGTGTGGCATATGCATAATGGAGCATCACGGTGTGTGGCATATGTATAATGGAGCATCACGGTGTGGCATATGCATAATGGAGCATCACGGTGTGTGGCATATGTATAATGGAGCATCACGGTGTGGCATATGTATAATGGAGCATCACGGTGTGGGGCATATGTATAATGGAGTATCACGGTGTGTGGTATATGTATAATGGAGTATCACGGTGTGTGGCATATGTATAATGGAGTATCACGGTGTGGGACATATGTATAATGGAGCATCACGGTGTGGCATATGTATAATGGTGCATCACGGTGTGGGGCATATGTATAATGGTGCATCACGGTGTGGGGCATTTGTATAATGGGCATCGTGTGTGTGTGGCATATGTATAATGGAGCATCACGGTGTGGCATATGCATAATGGAGCATCACGGTGTGTGGCATATGTATAATGGAGCATCACGGTGTGGGGCATATGTATAATGGAGCATCACGGTGTGTGGCATATGTATAATGGAGCATCACGGTGTGTGGCATATGTATAATGGAGTATCACGGTGTGGCATATGTATAATGGTGCATCACGGTGTGGGGCATATGTATAATGGTGCATCACGGTGTGGGGCATTTGTATAATGGGCATCGTGTGTGTGTGGCATATGCATAATGGAGCATCACGGTGTGGGGCATTTGTATAATGGAGCATCACAGTGCGGGGCATATTTATAATGGGTATCACGGACTGCACTATTGTGGTCATGTGTATCTGGCACTGCACTATTGAGGGCATATGTGTATCACACCCCCATTTTCCATGGCCGCACCCCATGTGGCTACAGCTCTTAGAGAGCTGACTATGCCCCCATAGCGGAAAAAATGGGGGATGTAGCCTCGCAGGAGTTCCACGGTAGTAGCTGAACCTTCTAATTTTTGGCTTCTCCTCTGCCTCCAGTGTTGGGAGGTATGTTTTGGGGCATTGCATTGTGTGGCATAATGTGTCTGGGGCATTACAGTTTGTGGCATTATGTGTAAAGGGCATTTTTTGGGATATTATGCAGATTTTTAATTTTTTTTTACTTTAGTAGCTCTTCGGGCGGTTTATTTTGTCGCGAGTAGCTCCCGACCCAAAAAAGGTTGGAGACCACTGATTTACACTCTATTTAAGATGGAATATTGTACAGTACAGTGGATATTTTGCAGTTATTGGTACACTTTGGGCTGACAGTACCATCACAGGCATCCAAGTACCGCCCCCAAACATGTGCCGCCCCTAGGCACGTGCCTCACGTGCCTAAAGGGAAATTCGGCTCTGGCTACACGGGGTCCCGGCACTAAGTGATCAGCTCATATATAGCACACAGCGAGTCATCCCTCCTGACGGTGCATTGTATGTCATCCCCATCTGCCGCTCATCTGTTCTGCGTCCTTCTAAGCTAAGCGCCTTTCAACACTTTCCCCAGCACCGGTTGGGACGGATTAACTTTTCAATTGGTTTGTTGGTGTGTTCCGCAGCTGCAGGGCCGGCGCCACCACTAGGCAAATCTAGGCATTTGCCTAGGGCGCCAGCCACTCGCCCCTCGCCTCTCGCATGGAGGCTGCAGGGGTGTCCGTGCCGGGTACCTGCGGCGCTGTGTGATCTGGCGGCGGGGTCCCTGCAGTGATGCGCGCTATCCGGCAGCCAGGCGGCGGCGCGGGAAGCGCTGCTGGGTTTGAAAACATTCCGCATGCTGATTGGCTGAGATTCAGCCAATCAGCGTGTGGCGAGTTTTCAAACCCATCAGCGCTTCCCGCGCCGCCGCCTGGCTGCCGGATAGCGCGCATTACTGCAGGGACCCCGCCGCCAGATCACACAGCGCCGCAGGTACCCCCCCGTAGGCACCGGAGCGCCCCACCCCCCCTCGCCTGGGGCGCTCCAGTGCCTTGCACCGGCCCTGCGCAGCTGCAGAAGTGGATCAACACCGGTCGCCGGATGAGTTCCTAGAAACATGTTCCACGGTCAGGATGCAGTTGGCAGGGCGACAATATAGAGGTTGACCGTCAATATGTTGAATGCTGTTGGTCGACAGGCCATAGGTCAACCCATGAAAAAGATCAACATATATTTTTGATCGACATGGCCTAAAGGTCAACACATGCAATAGTTCAACATGGGAAAGGTCGACATGATTTATTCACATTTTTTTTCCAAAACAGCCGGTTTTTCATACTTTACTATCCAAGTGGACATAGGGCGGGCGGGGCTTGAGCGTGACGTCATTAAACCCCTAAAATGACGCGATTTAGCCCCACCCCTCACCGGAGATCGGCATATCAGGTTATTTAAACTGCGCGGTCAGGGGGGAGAAAGCCGCGCGCGGGGGGGTTAAGCGGGGTTCCTCAGAAACAGGGAGGGTTGCCCACCTTACCGGTGGGCTGGGCGGGGGACCTGATTTTCGGTACCCTCCCGGCCATTTCGGGAGGGTAGGCAACCCTGCTATAATAGTGTGCCCAAAGCATGGCGAGTGCGGCGGCACACTTATACGGTGTCCATATCGACGTATGTCAACATATACACAAAAAACGTGAAAAACTCATGTAAACCTTTTTCATGTGTTGACCTATGGTCTGTCGACCAGTAGTGGTCGACCTTCTTAATGTTGAACCTATGACCCATACTCCCACGGGCTCATACATCGTCTCAGCTTCACCACTTGTCTGGGGCTTTCCCAGGCTAGAGAGCGCTAGATGAATTTCCCACTGGGACGTAAAGGCATGCATCTATGCGCTGGGGAAAGGCCTGCTGTCGTTAGTCATGTCCCGCGGCTGCCTCATCTCGCAAACACGGCTTCATATATGGGATGTTTTATCCGGTCCTCAGTAGATGTCTGGACACTTAGATAAATAGTCCGCGGGCAGGAAATAATGCCTGCTCCCTACAGTCGGACGATCCAGTTGCTACGGTAACTCACACTGAAAAAGTTCTGGTCACCTGTGCAGACAATGGCCCTGAGATGCTCTGCGCATGTGCCGCAATAGCCTTGCGGTGGCTGCTACAGAAAGGACTTATTTGCAAAGTCATTGGCAGGGAGCGTTTCCAGGTGGAGACAGCATTAGCATATTTTTGCATATTATTAATGCCGCGAATGCATTATCGCATGTCCTATGTTTCCTTATGGAAAAGTGGCCTGCTTTTTTTTTTTTTATTGATTTTGTTAAATGTCCTTGTGTGGGCCAGGCCAACATATAACCCAGCTCTTGTTTTGGAACACTGATGGGTGTATTTACTAAGATGGGAGTTATATTGTCAATGGGCAACCAATCAGAATCTACTTGTTTATTTAGCACCTTCTAGAAGATAATAGATAGAATCTGACTGGTTGCTATGGGAAACATCCCATCTTCAGTAGATCCCATCTTAGTAAATTGACTCCTGATTGTCTTACAAGTGGTGGTAGAAGAAAATGTTCCGGGCCTTCTTAAATAACAACTTGCATCACATATTTACTTCGTGTTAATCTAATAAGCATAATAAAACTAGCAACGGGGCAATAACTGATTAGCGGGCACAGCGGGGAGACTGTACCAGGGTGACCTACTTTCTGCTAAGATCATTGGGGGAAATTTACTAAAGGGTGAGTTTTAAAAGGTGAGATGTTGCCCATAGCAACCAATCAGATTCTAGCTATTATCCTCTATAACAGGGGTCCTCAAACTATTTAGCCCTGGGACCCCATCAGACAATAAAAATAATGACAGGACCCCAGCAAGTTACTGCAGAAGGTCATCACATCACACGTGTAGTCAGCAGACAGCACATACATGGCAGCATTGTGGAGGCACAGAGTGATGGGAGGAGTCTGATATACCATAACCCATCACATCACACGTGTAGTCAGCAGACAGCACATGCATGGCAGCATCATACCTCCCAACTTCTGTCCATATGAAATAGGGACACTCGCGTGGCGAAGCCGCGCGAGCGTCCGAAAAGGGGGAGTGGCATATGCAAATGAGGGTGCGGCTTATGCTAATTAGCCGCGACCTCATTTTCATACGAGAATAGACGCTGTGCGCATGCGCACAGCGTCTATTCTACTAGATTGGGGGTCTCCCAACTGTCACCCCCCGCAGCGGGACAATGCCTGCCGCGGGTGGGACAGCGGGACAGGACCCGAAAATCGGGACTGTCCCTCTAAAATCATGACAGTTGGGAGGTATGCAGCATTGTGGAGGCACAAAGTGATGGGAGGAGTCTGATATACCATAACCCATCACATCACACGTGTAGTCAGCAGACAGCACATACATGGCAGCATTGTGGAGGCACAGAGTGATGGGAGGAGTCTGATATACCATAACCCATCACATCACATGCGTAGTCAGCAGACAGCACATACATGGCAACATTGTGGAGGCACAACATGTTGGGAGGAGTCTAATATACCATAACCCATCACATCACATGCGTAGTCAGCAGACAGCACATACATGGCAGCATTGTGGAGGCACAGAGTGATGGGAGGAGTCTAATATACCAAAACCCATCACATCACATGCGTAGTCAGCAGACAGCACATACATGGCAGCATTGTGGAGGCACAGAGTGATGGGAGGAGTCTGATATACCATAACCCATCACATCACATGTGTAGTCAGCAGACAGCACATACATGGCAGCATTGTGGAGGCACAGATTGATGGGAGGAGTCTAATATACCATAACCCATCACATCACATGTGTAGTCAGCAGACAGCACATACATGGCAGCATTGTGGAGGCACAGAGTGATGGGAGGAGTCTAATATACCATAACCCATCACATCACATGTGTAGTCAGCAGACAGCACATACATGGCAGCATTGTGGAGGCACAGAGTGATGGGAGGAGTCTAATATACCATAACCCATCACATCACATGTGTAGTCAGCAGACAGCACATACATGGCAGCATTGTGGAGGCACAGAGTGATGGGAGGAGTCTAAAATAACAAACAATCCAACAGATTTTTCAGACTCCTTGAATCACTGAATGATATTACAAAAGTCATCAGCCTGATGTCAGCAACATAGAGCAGCGACCCCATGCTGAGATGGCCGGGACCCACTTTGGGGTCAGGACCCACAGTTTGAGAACCTCTGCGCTATAAGATCCTAGATTGTATAATCTGATTGGTTGCTATGGACAACAATGCTTACTTCAAAAATCTCCCCGCCTCCTCTGTGTGGTTTGATTATTTTAGAACAAATACAACTGAAAATACTTGGATTAGTACAGTATTATAATAATACCTTCATTTATTTGCAGTGTATGGTAGTAACATATAATGTAATTAAACCTACCAAAATTCCAGTATATCATTACTACCAATATACTGCTATTATCATATTGTACCTCTCTGCCAATAATGCATCACTACCGCTATCATTATACGTCTCCTGCCAATAACTCATCACTACCGCTATCATTATACGTCTCCTGCCAATAACTCATCACTACCGCTATTATTATACCTCTCCTGCCAATAACACATCACTACCACTATCATTATACCTCTCCTGCCAATAATTCATCACTACCGCTATCATTATACCTGTCCTGCCAATAACTCATCACTACCGCTATCATTATACCTCTCCTGCCAATAACGTCACTACAGCTATCATTATACCTCTCCTGCCAATAACTCATCACTACAGCTATCATTATACCTCTCCTGCCAATAACGTCACTACAGCTATCATTATACCTCTCCTGCCAATAACTCATCACTACTGCTATCATTATACCTCTCCTGCCAATAACTCATCACTACCGCTATCATTATACCTCTCCTGCCAATAACACATCACTACCACTATCATTATACCTCTCCTGCCAATAACTCATCAGTACTGCTATCATTATACCTCTCCTGCCAATAACACATCACTACCACTATCATTATACCTCTCCTGCCAATAACTCATCACTACCACTATCATTATACCTCTCCTGCCAATAACACATCACTACCACTATCATTATACCTCTCCTGCCAATAACTCATCACTACCGCTATCATTATACCTCTCCTGCCAATAACATCACTACAGCTATCATTATACCTCTCCTGCCAATAACTCATCACTACTGCTATCATTATACCTCTCCTGCCAATAACACATCACTACCACTATCATTATACCTCTCCTGCCAATAACTCATCACTACCGCTATCATTATACCTCTCCTGCCAATAACACATCACTACCACTATCATTATACCTCTCCTGCCAATAACTCATCACTACCGCTATCATTATACCTGTCCTGCGTATAACTCATCACTACCGCTATCATTATACTTGTCCTGCCAATAACTCGACACTACCTCTATCATTATACCTCTCCTGCCAATAGCTCATCACTACCGCTATCATTATACCTCTTCTGCTAATAACATATCACTACCGCTATCATTATACCTCTCCTGCCAATAACTCATCACTACTGCTATCATTATACCTCTCCTGCCAATAACTCATCACTACCGCTATCATTATACCTCTCCTGCCAATAACACATGACTACCACTATCATTATACCTCTCCTGCCAATAACTCATCACTACCGCTATCATTATACCTGTCCTGCGTATAACTCATCACTACCGCTATCATTATACCTGTCCTGCCAATAGCTCATCACTACCGCTATCATTATACCTCTCCTGCCAATAACTCATCACTACTGCTATCATTATACCTCTCCTGCCAATAACTCATCACTACCGCTATCATTATACCTCTCCTGCCAATAACTCATCACTACCGCTATCATTATACCTCTCCTGCCAATAACACATCACTACCACTATCATTATACCTCTCCTGTCAATAACTCATCACTACCGCTATCATTATACCTCTCCTGCCAATAACATCACTACAGCTATCATTATACCTCTCCTGCCAATAACTCATCACTACCGCTATCATTATACCTGTCCTGCCAATAACTCGACACTACCACTATCATTATACCTCTCCTGCCAATAGCTCATCACTACCACTATCATTATACCTCTCCTGCATCACTACTGCTATCATTATACCTCTCCTGCCAATAACACATCACTACCACTATCATTATACCTCTCCTGCCAACAACTCATTACTACCATTATCATTATACCTCTCCTGCCAATAACACATCACTACCACTATCATTATACCTCTCCTGCCAATAACTCATCACTACCGCTATCATTATACCTCTCCTGCCAATAACATCACTACAGCTATCATTATACCTCTCCTGCCAATAACTCATCACTACTGCTATCATTATACCTCTCCTGCCAATAACACATCACTACCACTATCATTATACCTCTCCTGCCAATAACTCATCACTACCGCTATCATTATACCTCTCCTGCCAATAACACATCACTACCACTATCATTATACCTCTCCTGCCAATAACTCATCACTACCGCTATCATTATACCTGTCCTGCGTATAACTCATCACTACCGCTATCATTATACTTGTCCTGCCAATAACTCAACACTACCTCTATCATTATACCTCTCCTGCCAATAGCTCATCACTACCGCTATCATTATACCTCTTCTGCCAATAACACATCACTACCGCTATCATTATACCTCTCCTGCCAATAACTCATCACTACTGCTATCATTATACCTCTCCTGCCAATAACTCATCACTACCGCTATCATTATACCTCTCCTGCCAATAACACATCACTACCACTATCATTATACCTCTCCTGCCAATAACTCATCACTACCGCTATCATTATACCTGTCCTGCGTATAACTCATCACTACCGCTATCATTATACCTGTCCTGCCAATAGCTCATCACTACCGCTATCATTATACCTCTCCTGCCAATAACTCATCACTACTGCTATCATTATACCTCTCCTGCCAATAACTCATTACTACCGCTATCATTATACCTCTCCTGCCAATAACTCATCACTACCACTATCATTATACCTCTCCTGCCAATAACACATCACTACCACTATCATTATACCTCTCCTGTCAATAACTCATCACTACCGCTATCATTATACCTCTCCTGCCAATAACATCACTACAGCTATCATTATACCTCTCCTGCCAATAACTCATCACTACCGCTATCATTATACCTGTCCTGCCAATAACTCGACACTACCACTATCATTATACCTCTCCTGCCAATAGCTCATCACTACCACTATCATTATACCTCTCCTGCATCACTACTGCTATCATTATACCTCTCCTGCCAATAACACATCACTACCACTATCATTATACCTCTCCTGCCAATAACTCATTACTACCATTATCATTATACCTCTCCTGCCAATAACTCATCACTACCGCTATCATTATACCTCTCCTGCCAATAACTCGACACTACCACTATCATTATACCTCTCCTGCCAATAGCTCATCACTACCGCTATCATTATACCTGTCCTGCCAATAACTCGACACTACCACTATCATTATACCTCTCCTGCCAATAGCTCATCACTACCGCTATCATTATACCTCTCCTGCCAATAACACATCACTACCGCTATCATTATACCTCTCCTGCCAATAACTCATCACTACTGCTATCATTATACCTCTCCTGCCAATAACACATCACTACCGCTATCATTATACCTCTCCTGCCAATAACTCATCACTACTGCTATCATTATACCTCTCCTGCCAATAACTCATCACTACCGCTATCATTATACCTCTCCTGCCAATAACACATCACTAGCACTATCATTATACCTCTCCTGCCAATAACTCATCACTACCGCTATCATTATACCTGTCTTGCGTATAACTCATCACTACCGCTATCATTATACCTGTCCTGCCAATAACTCGACACTACCACTATCATTATACCTCTCCTGCCAATAGCTCATCACTACCACTATCATTATACCTCTCCTGCATCACTACCGCTATCATTATACCTCTCCTGCCAATAACACATCACTACCACTACCACTATCCTGCATCACTCCTGCCAATAACTCCTCACTACCGTTCTCATTATACCTCTCCTGCCAATAACTCATCACTACTGCTATCATTATACCTCTCCTGCCAATAACACATCACTACCGCTATCATTATACCTGTCCTGCCAATAACCCATCACTACCACTATCATTATACCTCTCCTGCCAATAACACATCACTACCGCTCTCATTATACCTCTCCTGCCAATAACTCATCACTACCGCTATCATTATACCTCTCCTGCCAATAACCCATCACTACCGCCATCATTATACCTCTCCTGCCAATAACACATCACTACCGCCATCATTATAACTCTCCTGCCAATAACTCATCACTACTGCTATCATTATACCTCTCATGCCAATAACTCATCACTACCGCTATCATTATACCTCTCCTGCCAATAACACATCACTACCGCTATCATTATACCTCTCCTGCCAATAACTCATCACTACCGCTATCATTATACCTGTCTTGCGTATAACTCATCACTACCGCTATCATTATACCTGTCCTGCCAATAACTCGACACTACCACTATCATTATACCTCTCCTGCCAATAGCTCATCACTACCACTATCATTATACCTCTCCTGCTAATAACACATCACTACCGCTATCATTATACCTCTCCTGCCTATAACTCATCACTACCGCTATCATTATATCTTTCCTGCCAATAACATCACTACAGCTATCATTATACCTCTCCTGCCAATAACTCATCACTACTGCTATCATTATACCTCTCCTGCCAATAACACATCACTACCACTATCATTATACCTCTCCTGCCAATAACTCATTACTACCATTATCATTATACCTCTCCTGCTAATAACTCATCACTACCGCTATCATTATACCTCTCCTGCCAATAACACATCACTACCGCTATCATTATACCTCTCCTGCCAATAACACATCACTACCGGTAACATTATACCTCTCCTGCCAATAGCTCATCACTACCGCTATCATTATACCTCTCCTGCCAATAACACATCACTACCGCTATCATTATACCTCTCCTGCCAATAACTCCTCACTACCGCTCTCATTATACCTCTCCTGCCAATAACTCATCACTACTGCTATCATTATACCTCTCCTGCCAATAACACATCACTACCGCTATCATTATACCTGTCCTGCCAATAACCCATCACTACCACTATCATTATACCTCTCCTGCCAATAACACATCACTACCGCTCTCATTATACCTCTCCTGCCAATAACACATCACTACCGCCATCATTATAACTCTCCTGCCAATAACACATCACTACCGCCATCATTATAACTCTCCTGCCAATAACTTATCATTACCGCCATCATTATACCTCTCCTGCCAATAACTCATCACTACCGTTATCATTATACCTCTCCTGCCAATAACTCATCACTACCGTTATCATTATACCGCTCATCTGGAATACCCCCTGGGCAATCCTTCTAGAGGAAAGATGGGGAATTTGCCAATAGAAAACAATAAGCATATAGCAATCTTTTTGTAGAGTATACCAGATAAATGCTAAACATGTCCTCTTTAGAAGGTTTGATACATCTCCCACAAATGCTCTTGCCCTGTCTTCCAGTTTTGGCCACACCTGGGAGTTATGTACAAATTCCTCAGTTGAAGTCAATGAACCCGTCCGTGTTTCCTAAAGGTCACCAGGTCACCAACATCTGTTGAAAGTCAAATCAGGACCCATGTACACCTGGAACCTATTGCTCACCGACTTGCTAATCTGTTCTATCCTTATGGTACGTGGAGCCCAAACACTGGAGAAACTGAGGGGAGAAACGCGTCTGCTCATCGTTCTTGTTTTATTTTCTATGTAAAGATTGATCACTTTTGTGTCGTATCATGTGGCGCGTCGGCATCTCCTGTCTGCACCTAGTCTGTGTTTTCATTCAAGCACTTCTCTGGGGATAAATAGAAGCACGATTCCAACCACTTGCTTACGGTTTCCTATATACTGTATGTATTCGCTGTATATTGTCACTTGTCATAATGGTTTATAGCCTAATACTGTCGTGATTAATGCGCAATGAGATGAGAGTGCTTAACTGTTGTGTCTTTCATTATCAAAAGCACATTGCACATGTATCCATTGTAAGCTTCATACATAAGTATAATCTACACATGTGATTCATGTACAGTATGTGGTCATGGATGGAAACCACATCAGTTCTGCTGAAAAAAGTTTCTCATTGTATATTGTAAGCACAGAACAGGAATGGGAAGAGGAAGGTTGGGTTGGGCTCCCAACTCCTGGACACAGGTCCCCCCCCCCCCCTCTATCATCTACTCCTCTCAGTGCCGGTTCCTACTGGGCCGCCCATCTATTCACCTACCTCCTCAACTACGTGATGTGAACATTCCCCACAATAACTAAATGGTCTCTGCAGCCACAAAGCTTCTCTCACTTGGGGCCATTTTATCACTTTTTAAGCTTAGTACATCAGGCCCTTGCTGTCTCTATTAACGACAGATGTATTACTTTTCAAGAAGTGATACAATAGCTAGCTAACCTAACTGCCATGGTACGGGCTGGGTTTGAAAAATGACAGATAGGAGCTGATTTGCTGGCTGTTTATATCTCTCCACTTTATAATTTTTTGAAGTTTGATACATATGTCCCTAAAGGTGGCCATACACACGCAGATTTATCTTCAGATCTTATGATTACTGTAGGATACAAGTAGATGTAACCCCAAGAGTATTTTAGGAGGGATAAATGGCATAGGTAGATAACTAAAAGCTTGTGCAACTGTGAGTCCTCAGACCCTCTTACCTCAGCCTCCAGTGATATTTTACTGACTGGCATGACCCCACAGGCCAGTAATCTCAGTACGAATCTGTTTACACCACTTCAGAACTGTTTCTGCTGCATGGGTGCAGCCATCTTACCTGTGGTCAGCTGACACCATTGCAGACACTCACAGAGTCTTAATTCTCACAGGACTCATTTATCCTATCCCAGTGCAGTAATTCCTATACTATATATACCATTTCCCGGCACCAGGACAACCTCCTAAACCATTGTCATTGCCTTCCCTGTGTGTAGTTACAGTATCTGCACACAGGGACTTATTCTAGTTCACTCTTTCTGACAAAATCCTTCTTAGATGGACAAAACCATGTGCACTGCAGGGGGCAGATGTAAAATGTGCAGAGAGATTTGAGTGAGTTATTTTGTTTCTGTGCAGGGAAAATACTGACTGCTTTATTTTTACACTGCAATATATATTTCACTTTGAAGTAAAACCCCACCCAAATCTAACTCTCTCTGCACAAGTAACATCTGCCCCACCTGCAGTGCACATGGTTTTGTCCATCTAAAAAAGATTTTGTCAGAAAGAGTGAACTAGAATAAGGCCCTGTGTGCAGATACTGTTCTTATTGTCCACTTAGCAAGACGGTCCCACTGTCCCACCCGTGGGTCACAGTGTCCCGCATGTGAGAAAACAGAGGGTCAAGAGTTGCTAGGCCACGCCCCTCCACCTGAGTTCATGTCCAGCATCCCATGGTCCCGCCCTCTTTTAGGGACAGCCAAGCATCAGGTCCAGTATACAGCTTTATCGCACAGTTGGAAAGCAGCATGTAAAAAGGGGCATGGCTTCACTGCAATGCCACACCCCTGTATTTTTATCACTATGGGGGGACGGCCAGCGCTCTGTGACTTATTTTATTGTTAAGAAGTATAAGGTATAAGTTGATAAAGTTTGATGAAGTTGTTATAGTGTATGCATAGGGATACCCGATGGTGGGTTTAGGGTGGAAAACAAGCGAGAAGGGTTGACACACAAAAGGTTGACATGCATTGGGTCAGCCACTGAAAGTCGACACCTGAAATTGGCCGACATGCTTAATGTCGACACAAGCATTACGTCGACAGTGTCTAGGCAACAGTCAAACGTTTGGTTTTTCACTTTTGTACCGACATGGGCCGACAGGCGGTATTTCATGGCCTACCATCCACCAGGGTACGGAGGGAGAATAGCATCGTGCCCGAAGCATGGCGAGCACCGCTTCTGATGACCTTCCATCCATGTCGACCTTAAGCATGACGACCTATTTGAGGTGTCGACCTAAACCACGTCGACCTTCTCTGGTAGACCTAATACATGTTGACCTTTAGTGGGTTGACCCAATGATAGAATATGGGTCATGCTGAAGATATAGTAGGGGCCTCATTATGCCCCATTATACAGCGGATCATCATGGGGGGGGGGGCATGTAAGTGTAGGAAAGGGGGCTAATTCGCTGCCATGATATGTTATATATATCAACCATTGTATGTGCACCGCATAGAGTGATTGGTCTCCAGGACATCAGGGAAGGCTTGGAGGAACTTGGAAGTCTGCTGCTGATTTCTGGCTTCTGCTTTGTTCCTGTTCGCGGTCATGTGACCAGCGCATGCGCGGTAGCTTCTTCCGTACTGCACATGTGCTGGTCCTTGGCCTCTATGGGCTGCTTCAGCAGCAGTCCATAGAAGCAGTCCGGCGCATGCACAGCATCATCCTCTGTACTGCACATGTGCAGACCCCAATCGTATGGGCTACCGCTGCCCATAGCAGCATCCCAGAGGGAGGGAACACCTCCCAATGGGACTGCCTTGAGTGACTGGCAGGTCGGACATCCAATAGGAAGTCACTGCCAGTCATAGTGAAGCCAGAGCAGTCTCACAGACTGCATCTGGCTTCACACTGTGGTGGATATTGCCTGGAGGGGCTGCAGGTAAAGACCACCAATGGGGTAACCATTATTGGACACGGGACATGTGGCAGAAGCCAGAAGCTCTAATCACCGCATAAAATTAACAAAATTAATCACTGCACAAAATGACAAAATTAACATTTGTATTGTTATGTTTTTACTGTACAATAAATGGGTATAAAATATCCCACGCTGTAACAGCTCGTTCTGGTGACAGCGGTGGTTACACGGAGCGTTCTACAAGGTGCAGGTATCTGTATGCCTCCGCTAATGACAGTTAATTTAAGGTCATTTCGTATCCCAAGCGAAGCAAGAAAATGAATCTGGCTACTGCAACAGCGCACAACGAGATCAGATCCAAAACGCCCACGCTGAATAAAATACCATCAAGTGCTGGCCGCAATACAAAACTTCATTTGTAGTTCCAAGACTTTAATTTGTACTTTAAAAATCTGAAATAAAGTGGCATATGACTCCAATTACTGTCTGGTAGTCATCCAAAATGTGCCCTTATTCTGACTCACATTTACGTTTATTAAGTTATATCTCTATAAAAATAATAATAGCTACAATACAAGTTTCCTTTATATACAAATACTGGCAGACAACCCACTGCTGGGACAATCCTGACTTAAGCTGGGTACACATCTATACATTCCCTGTTTTCTTGCGACCGTTCGACCGACCATAGACGCGACGGACCGTCCACAAACACCTGCCGATACGCGCGTACACACCTGTACAATTTTACCTGCGACGTCCGATGTACTCCCGTCCAAACAGTCGCAAGAAAAAGGTTGTACCACCGTACACACTCTCTTGAATTGGGGTATTGACACGATATATATAAACAACATTATCATAATGGGCTGGGTTAAGGGCATACCAAAACAAAGAGGCGTGAGCACAGAACCTAAACAAAAGTGATTTCATTTTTTACCTCAGTACTGGCTGTGCAGAGTACAGCAGTCTATAAAGATGGGGTACGTGTCTATAGACAAGCCGGCAGGGTGACTATGGACAGAGACGGCAAACTGCTCTAAAGACAGGGGAAAGCATCTACAGTCAACCGGCAGGGTGACTATGGACAGATAAGGCAAACTGCTATAAAGACGGGGGAAAGCGTCTACAGTCAGCCGGCAGGGTGACTATGGACAGATACGGCAAACTGACTGTAGTCGCGTACCCTGTCTTTATAGCAGTTTGCCGTACTCCGGACCCCGTTGCGCTTATCAGCTACCACTGGCTCCAGATTACGCAGCTTTACTCCAGCACCGCAGTGTGGCTTAATCAGGGTCAGCATCTCTGCTTCATTCAGCTGCACAGTCGCAGCAGTAGCACATACGGGGCGGGCAGCCAGTGGATGAGGACCGGTCATCCGGCGGCAATATTAGTGGGACGAGCCGTGCAGCGCCCCATGCAAGGCTCGCACCCCTGTAAAAATGGCCCTGCATGTGATGCCTGCCTCTCCCTGCAGCAGCTACTCTTAATTTGCAGTGGGCCCGCCGTAGACCCCACCGGCTCCTCCAAGCTGGCGCAAGCTGGCGCAGGGGTCTGCGGCACATAGTTACACCACTGCATATACACATGTATAGAACACAGACATACACATCACATCTACATATAGTGCACTTACACTGACATCTTGAGGGAGGCTGTGGGAGGATGCCACAACAGCAGTCATTGCTGCCAAATCTAGCCAGCAGCACTTTTCCTCTTTAAACCCTCCATCCATGGCATAATCCCGCGATTTGCGGGTCGTGGTGAGGGGGTGGGGCCAATATGACACAACTGCTTAACAAGTAGTGTCATATTTGCTCCACCCCCTCGCCGCCTACCCACGAACCACAGCAAAAAGCCACCAGAGGGCGGGGCTACGGACGCTGGCACTGCAGACTGACAGATGTTAGTATTAGGAGCAGCAAAGCGGGGTGCAGAGTGCCCAGGGAAGCAGAGCTGGGGGGCTGAGTAGTGAGCAGCTGGTCGGCTGGCTTTGGACTTTGTCAGGGCCGGGACGGCTCTCTCCAGTGTAGGGATACGTCCCAGTGCAGGGATGGTTTCCCCTGCACCGGAGTGAAAGGAAGCAGGCGCCCCCTGCAGCCAGGGCCAGTGTACAGACCTATCCTCAAGTGGAACAGATGGAGGACGATGACGGATGGGAGGATACACCACCCGATGAGTCCAGTGGCCCCAGCCTAGATACGGATGCCTGTGAAGACCCCGCAAACGGGGACGAGGACAGGCGCCTGGATGGTGGACCCAGTGGCGCAGAGAGCCAGGACCAGTCCCCGGGGACAACCGCCCTCGACGTAGAGGATCTATTGCCGGAAGCCACACCCCCAGATGAGAAGAAAGAGGTGAATTTTCCTTCCCCAGATGCTGGCCCAGGTACCCCGAATGGGGTATCCGGACCTGGGCTAACCACCTGAGAGGGCGAGGAGGATCCCGACACCGAAACGCAGGTAATAGCTCACTTTGTGGGGACCACCAAGGAAAAAGGGGGAGTAAGTGTAGGGATACGCCCTAGCGAAAAGTGCGGTGCCCCCACCGGGTGGTGCCGCCCCCTGCAGCCAGGGCCAGTGTACTTGTGCGGTCACTGGCCCTGCTGCTTGTGGGCGCCTGCTTCCTTTCCTGGGGTGGCCCGGCGTCACCCCATGGAGCGGGAGGCAGCGGTGAATCCTCACCGCTGCTCCACACAGACAATGGCGGCGGGCCTGCATCCTCTGGGATGCAGGCCCCACCAATCACATTGCGGCCATTCGAATTTGGCACCAAAGGGGAGCCAATCACGGCTCCCGCTCTGGCGGCCAATCAGAGGTGGCAGTGGTGAGCCAATCCCGGCTCGCCGCATCATAGCCCCACCCCCTGGCGCTGATTTGAACTAACCAGCGCCGGGAGCGTGCAGAGCGTTCAGGGGCCTGGTTGAGAGCGGCAGGATCTGCCGTCTGAGCCAGAATTGGCTCCAGAAGACGGCGTGAGCGGCGGACGGGACGCGTGGACATCGGGATCAACAGTGAAGATCCGCAGCGGAGGAAGCATTACTGGCCAGGACGGGCTAGTGGCAGAAGAGGAAGCAGCAGTGGACCGGAGATGCCTCCTGGGAGTGGGAAGCAAAAGAACTGGTGAAGCTTCCTCCCAGGTGGCTCTCAGGTAAGTGGCCAGTGGCAACCTTCTCCCCTGGCAAAAAAATATATCACTCCCCATGGCAACAAGAATGAAACCCCTGTCAAGAAGCGATATTCCTCTGACAATGAGCATGTCGGTAAGCAGCAGTTATATGGTATAATATGTAATAGGTATTATTATGTGTAATGCACATTACGACGTGTGGCATTGTGTTTTATGGGCATTACTTTGTTGGCATTATGTGTAATGGGCATTATGATGTGTGGCATTATGTTTAATGGGCATTACGGTGTTGGCATTATGTGTAATTCGCATTACGGTGTGTGGCATTATGTGTAATGGGCATTACGGTGTTAGCATTATGTGTAATTCGCATTACGGTATGTGGCATTATATTTAATTGGCATTACAGTGTGTGGCATTATATTTTATGGGCATTATAGTGTGTGGCATTATGTTTAATGGGCATTATGGTGTGTGGCATATTTAATTGGCATTATGGTGTATGGCATTATATTTAATTGGCATTATGTTTAATGGGCACTACGGTGTGTGGTATTATGTGTAATGGTCATTATGGTGTTGGCATTATGTGAAATGGGCATTATGGTGTGTGGCATTATGTTTAATGGGCATTATGGTGTGTGGCATTATATTTAATTGGCATTATGATTATTTGGCATTACGGTGTGTGGCATTATGTGTAATGGTCATTATGGTGTTGGTATTATGTGTAATGGGCATTACAGTGTTGGCATTATATTTAATTGGCATTACAGTGATGGCTTTATGTGTAATGGGCATTACGGTGTGTGGCATTATGTGTAATGGGCATTACGGTGTGTGGCATTATGTGTAATGGGCATTACAGTGTAAATTTTCGCAATGCGCCTTCGGCGCACACTGTCCCCGTTTCTGGTGTATGTGTGTGTGTGTGTGTGGGGTGAAGGATTGTTTAATCATTGCTGCATACTAGAGGGAAGGGGGGTAAGGTGGTGAAGCGATGGTGATGGGCCACTTGCTTGTGATGCCACCCAGGCTAAAAATTGACAGCCAGCCCCTGGCGCCCGTCGCAGAAACATTTGAATAACGGCGGTGGCTTGCCAGGACAATCACCCACCTTTTGAATCCCCCCACAGTGTCAGATTCCCGTGACAGCCGTAGAGGGGTCTTTTCCACACATCGCATTGGAATCCGCTTCTACTATATATTCAGCTTCTTTCTCTCGCGAGAAACCTTCCATAAGTGCCGGTATATCCCACGTACAGTACCTCTTTGGGCAGGAAACGAATCCTGGGAACCCTGATCTAAATATAAAAACACACCAAAGCATTAACCATTCCTCAGGTCTGCAGCTCCAGCTCGCAACTTTTCATACCCCGAGAACCTCAGCCAACAGGAGAAAACCAGGAGCTGGAGCCGGACTTGTTCTGGCTAAAACTGCTCAGTGCCTGCAGTGTTTGTACTACGTGCCGGATAGCACCGCTGTTTGGTAAACCTTGGTTATATCAGCTGTGTATTGATATCTCAAAGGAGTGCTGGCAGAATTGTTTTTATTGTATGAATGAGCCCCATTCCGCTGCAGTTAGGAAAACCTGGGAGAATCAACAGGTACTTTTGCTACAAAAGTTATCTCCTAGGTCCTGTATACTGCGTCTAAGTATTTAAGCTGGGTATACAGTGATTCCCAGCGTCAGCGACAGGGAGTTGCCGTTGCTAGCAGCAACGAGTGTCGATGACAGGGAGGAGGAAGTTTTGAAGAGTGGGGCCATGCTCCATTCTACAAATGTGACGGAGTATATCCGGGAAAACCCGCTGGATTGCGAATTCTTAACGATATAGTGCGTGCTCACTAGGCGATATGCATGAAAATATTGTTAACAATATCGTTATCATGCAAATTATTAACAATAATCCTCTAGTGCACAGGCTCTCAAACTCGGCCCTCAGGACCCCACACAGTGCATGTTTTGCGGGTCTCCTCGCAGAATTGCAAGTGAAATAATTAGCTCCACCTGTGAATATTTAAAAATGTGTCAATGATTAATGAATGCACCTGTGTACCTGCCAGGTGACCTGGAAAAACGTGAACCGTGTAAGGACTGATTTTGAGAACACCTGTTTTAAACGATGTGCACATTAAAGATATTGCTAACGATTTTTCCATAGCAGGCTAGTGTGTACACACTATACCATTAACAATGTACATTCCCATTGGTCGTTGATGACACCACCCCCTCCTGTCGTCTGTACATTCTGCTAAATCCTGACTCTCTTGTCAATAACAGCATGTGGCCACAGAGGCGTAGCTAGGGCGGAGCACGAGCTCTGGGAGCCAAAATGTTACTGGGCGCCGGAGCCGTGCACTCCGCTGCCGGCTCCCCCGCCCTGCTCGCACGCTCCCCGCTGTGCCCGGCGTCAGTCAGCGGTGACAGCAAAAACCCGGCAAGCGCTCTCACTGTGCATGCGCCGGTTTGGGACGCCGGTGCCAGGGATGCAGCACCATGACGTAACAACATGATGGAGCCGCATCCCTGGAACCGGCATCCCTAGCCACGCGTCAAGGGGTGAGCGGATGAGCGGCTGGACAGCGTGTGTTATTATTGTTGTACAGGGGAGCAGCCTGTGGGGTCCTGTTATTATTATTATACAGGGGGAACAATCTGTGGGGTCCTGTTGTTATTATACAGGGGGAGCAGCCTGTGGTGTCCTTTTACTATACAGGGGGAGCAGCATGTGGGATCCTGTTGTCAGGGCCGCCGACAGGGGGGTGCTGTGGGTACAGCTGTCCCGGGCAACGGCCTCTGGACACCCCCACCCACCGCCTCCCCCACCCGGCGGCCCCCCAGCCAGGCATGCACGATACACAGTGCAGCCTGCAGAGCGCCGAGCTTAGGACACAGAGGGGCTCGGCGCTCTGCAGGCTGCACTGTGCCCATATGACTGTGTTGCCAAGAGATCTGCAGACAAAGGTCAGTTCTGGGGAAGGTGGTGCGGGGGTGGGTGAGTGTGTGTGTGTATTGGCCGGGACTGAAGGTCAGTCCCGGGCCCCAAAATTACTAGTGGCGGCCCTGCCTGTTGTGATTATACAGGGGGAGCAGCCTGTGGGGTCCTGTTGTTATTATACAGGGGATCATCCTGTGGGTCGTTATTATTATTATTATACAGGGGGAGCAGCCTGTGGTGTCATTTTATTGTTCAGGTGGAGCAGCCTGACCCTTTATCATGTAGCCGCTCCCACTAGTGTCATATGGCCACACCCATGACCATGCCTATTTTTTCACAGGCGCGCGGTACAGTACCACAGACATTTTTCCTACTTGCACCACTGGTCAGAGTCCACTGTCCACTGCTATTTTCAATTAGGTCACTCGCTGGACTGTTTGCCAATCAGAAGCAGCATTGGCTGTTGGACTGCGAGCGCCTATTGGCTAGCGTTCCAGCGGGAGACTTGAGCTCTGGCTCAGCCGGGCAGGCGGGCACAGCGGGGAGCTGGAGAGCTGCGTGGGTGGGCGGGGGAGTGGGCTTGGCAACGAGCAAGGTCAGTCCCCTTGGCAACGAGCAAGGTCAGTCCCCCTTGGCAACGAGCATGAAGCCCCTTGGCATCGAGCATGAAGCCCCTGGCATAGAGCATGAAGTTCCTAGCAATGAGCATGTAGGTAAGTGGCACTTATGTGACAAATGTGCATTACGGTTTGTTATATAGTATGTAATGGGCATTACGGTGTGTGGTATAATGTTAGGCCACGCCCCCTTTTTGCCGCACGAAACATGCCCTTGCTCCGGGCACCGAGCTACACCACTGTGTGGCCGTTGAATGATATTATTTTGCGTGCACAATGGGCCTAATTCAGCAAATGTAAAGTGCAACAGAATAAGAAACGGTAAATAAATAAATGGTTAGCTTATTACAGAAATAGCAAATTGAGCGATTATCGAATGACTATGCATGCACACATAAGCATTGTACATGTGCAAGGGGAATCAGCGGCAGAAAATGTGAATGTATCGCTATCACAATTTAACAGTTTAGCCATCAGGAAACCGGCGTTTGGGGGCTGGAAACCTGGGTGTATCAGAAAAAAATACTGGTGTGTATGGGGTCTGTGATGTCAGCGCTGACTACTTCCAGTCTGTCTCAGTCGCACATTAGTGACAGCCTCAGAAATACTCGCATTTGCACAGACAGCAAAGACGCTTCGATGTTCCAGGGTTCATGTACGGTTCTGCAATGTCTCACCTCCTTGGCTTCCCCTAGAGAGATTAGTCTATGAGTGTGTGGTCATAGCAAACACACGGCATCCTGTGATTGGTGAGCAGTGCAGGCCTCTTCCTATGGGTTACTTTGCCAGTAGCCGTACACTTATAAGTTAGAAGGAGCTTCCAGAAGGTGAAGGTGAAAAATGAGTGATGGGGAATAGACTTTACATTTTCCGCAAATTAAAAGTCACCTAAAGTGGTGGCAACTGTAGCCTTCAAGGGGTGGGAAATACTGGAATAAGTCCATGACTGGTATGCCTAGTCTCTGTGGTTGCCGTCATAGTGCCAAGCAGCCCTAGGCCAGGTGGCACGTGGCTGACCATCCCTAGGAAAGCGGGGGTCACAAATAAAAGCACCCCTTATCAGTGGCGGTTTTTACCTATGGGCTGCAGCCCCCCCCCCCAGGTAAAATCCACCACTGCATACTTCCCAACAGTCCCGATTTCAGCGGGACAGTCACGATTATCAGGGCCTGTCCCGCTGTCCCACCCACGGGCGGCAGTGTCCCGCGGTGTGTGTGTGGGGGGGGGGGGGGGCTGTTGGGAGTCCCCCCTGTTGGCTGCTAAGCAGCGGGGAATAAACGCTGTGCGCATGCGCACAGCGTCTATTCCCGCAGCCAGGAGGCTGGGGGCATGGCTAGAGGCTCACAGAGCCTCTGGGTCATGCCCCCATAGCGGCAAAATGGGGGCGTGGCCTCGCGGGAGAGCCGCGAGTATAGGTCACACCCTGAAATTAGGCCACGCCCCCCGGAATTTCCTGCGGGCAGCAGCTGCGTCCCGCATCAAGCTCGGCAGAAGTTGGGAGGTATGCCACTGTCTCTGCCTAAAGTGAAGTCAGATGCAGTCTGTGAGACTGCTCTGGCTTCAATGTGACTGGCAGTGACTTCCTATTGGAAATCTGACCTGCCAATCACTCAAGGCAGTCCCATTGGGAGGTGTTCCCTCCCTACGGGATGCCTCTCTTTGTGCCAATGCGCGGCAGCCCCCAAAACGGGTTCTGCACATGCGCAGTACCGCGGACCATACTGCGCATGTGCTGGAACCCAGGAACCCGATCAAGCCTCCAGGGGCTGCTGCAAAGGCAGCACGCGGAGGCTTGGGCCAGCGCATGCGCTGTATGTAGGAAGTTACTGCCCATGCCCTGGCCTGTGCAGGGGACCGGAAGCGCAGCGGCTGTGGAGTGTGGCGGTGGCTGGGAATGCAGGGGTAGAGGGGGGGGTCCATTGCAGTAGTAGAGCTGCTGCTGCCTCTTATACAAAGGGGAAATGACTTAAGTTGGGAAACACCTTAAAGAGGTTGAACTTGGCATACTGTATGAATGTGGGGCTGCGCAGAAAGATAAATAGTTGTGTAGAGTTAAACATGTATATTTGTAACCACCCCAGCCGTAATGTGGCCCAGTCTTTACAGCATGTGACCGCCAAGGGATCCCGTCACAAGCTGCATGCTGAGAACCTACCAGCCCCACACTGAACAAAGCTCAGGTTGCTCCCGGCAACCCTATGCTGCGGGTATCTGGGCAGTGATACAGAACATTGTACGGTCATCGCCTCGACCCTATTAACGTCGAAATGCATTGTGTCGACCACTGAAGGTCGATAGGCCTTAGGCCGACACCTGTAAAAGGTCGACATGGCTAAGGGTGACAGAAGCATTAGGTCAACAATCTCAAGGTCAACAGTCAAAGGTCAACATGAGTATTTCACATTTTTTTTATGTGCCGACCGGCGGTATTTCATTCCATCCACTAGGGCGTGGAGGGAGAATAGAATAGTGTACCGGAAGCATGGCGAACGCAAGGAGCCATGCGAGGGGGCGGAGCGCACCTTGACAGTGTCCATGTCGACTATGTTGACATTCAGGGACAAACAAACGTGAAAAACGGATGTCAACCTTTTGAATGTGGACCTAAGGCTATCGTCCAACCCTGTCGACATTAGCCATGTAGACCTATTTCAATTGTCAACCTTCAGTGGTCGACGCAATGCATGTCAGAAGGCACAGACACCTATATTATAAGGGGTACATTTCCATAAGCTTCCAAGTGAAATAGCAACCAGATTACATCATATTCTAGGAGGAGACATGGCATTGGATTGGTTGCTATGGGAAACAACACCTCTTTCCATTTTTAGAAGCTTTAGTAAATGTATCCCTAAAAGTGGCCATACACACGCAGATTTATCTGCAGATCTGTCTGGTTGGAACAAAAACATGGTTATGGATGAGAGCAAATGACAGTTGACCATTTGCTTGGAAATGCTGGAAAACTGACAAACTGTCACTCATCCTCAACCATGTTTTTGTCCTAACAAGCCAGATCTGAAGATAAATCTTACTAGTGTATGGGCACCTTTAGACTTAATATCTGAGCCAGTGACAGAGGGTAAATTTACTGAGGGGGTTCTATAGTAACCAATTACATTCTACTTATTTATTTAGCACCTTCTAGAACAGGACAGGACAACCTGTGGCTCTCCAGATGTTGTGAAACTACAAATCCCAGCATGCCTTGTCACAGTTTTAACACTCCCTTATATCAAAACTGTGGCAAAGCATGATGAGATTTGTAGTTTGACAACATCTGGAGAGCCACAGGTTGGCCAGGCCTGTTCTAGAAGATTATAGATATAACCTGGTTGCTATGGGAAACACCCCATTGTAGCCCTTAGTATTCATCGTACACCATGATCTAAGTCCCATCATTCAACGTATCGGCCTAGTTGCCGTCCAGTGGTTGGGTTCCAATATAAAACATAATAATACAAGAAACATAAATGGTTAATAATGCAGCCGCCTTACGGTTTGGAGCAGTTACCGGCCGCAGTGACAAGTTTCTAGTCCCCTCCCACAGCGGATATTTTGAGTGAAAATAGGTCTGTATACTGTAAATATGACTCCATCCGGCTTAACCCCTTGGAGAATGGCGAACAATCACAATGATCTACTGTATTGGTTGCCTTGTAGAACTTACTTTATAGAGTGCACAGGCGCCAGGCTGAGAGCAGGATGAACCTGGGCTACAGGATTCTGCTGCCATCTAGGGGTTGGAACTAGGACTTACAAGGGCTTTCAGTAAATGTTTGATGGGCATGGTATTTGCAAGCTGCAATAACCCCATTAGATCAGGGTTGCCTACTTTTGAAAAAAATCATTTCAGGGAGAAAAGTAAAAGGCCATGGGTAAAGTGGGAATGGTCACATCCCCTTTCTGAATGTATACTGAGCAATTTTTTTCTTTGTATACAGTAGAGCTCATGATGTTTTGGGCTGTTTTAAGTCATGAGGGCATAAATAAATAAAAATGCTATTTTCAATGTTCTTCCTACAATAACTTATGAATAATATTTTTTTTTACATTTGAAATGTAAAAAAAAAATAATTCATAATTTATTGTAGGTAGAACATTTTAAATAACTTCATTTTACTTATTTAATACGCCAGCAGCCACCATGAATGTCTGAGATTGATAAATAAAGTAACCACCACCTTCTTTGCTGCGTGATTGTTTCATACGCAGTCATTTCCCCAATCCCGCGGCCGCCGCACCCCCCACGCTGTGCTAACTCTCTGCTGCGCTTGGCGCCTGGAAATCGCTACTGCACATGCTGGAGAGGGCTAGCAGACATACTGTCCTGTCACCTGAGTGTCCCAGGTCCGCTGTACCGGCGAGTGACGTCATGATGCGGAGCACGCTGGCCTGGGACCCGCAATGCACCCTTGGGAACGGGTGCTTGGCAGCCAGGATATATAGATTTTCGGGCGGGGGAGCGGAGAAAGTCAGTTGGAGGGTATGCAGTCCGGCAGAGTCATCGCGTTGGCGGCGTGATCTAGTGCATGCGCAGTACACATTGCGGAAGATCATGCGGCAGCTGCGGGAGAAAAGGGTCCTCTCCCGGGAGTACGTGAAATGTCCCAGGATTCCGGGAGATCCGACAACCCTGCGCTAGATCACTAATAAAACCTGCAACGAGGACAGTCATTTTAACAGAAATGTACGTGTTTTTGTGACAAGCAGAAACCACAAAGGCAACAGTGTTTCTTTGTCTCCAGAAAGGTTTCCGCATATACCTGCAAAAAACACTAATTTTGAGATAATTATGGGCCTGATTCAGAGTTAAGGGCTGCATTTTTTTTTAGCAAATGGACAAACCCATGCTGCATTGCTGGAGGGGCAGATGTAACAGGTGCAGAGAAAGTTACATTTAGGTGGGATGTGTCCAAACGGATATCTATATTTCATTGTAAGAATAATACAGACAGCATTTACACTGCACAGACACAAAATAACTCGCCGAAATCTAACTCTCTGCCAATGTTACATCTGCCCCATCAGTGCAGCATGGTTTTGTCTATTTGCTAAATAGTAACCGTGCGATCAGCTCTGAAATCAGGCCCTATGTCTGTTGGCAGGTCACAAAGGGAGACTTTGGTCTGGTAAAACCTGCCCTGCCCCCCCCCCCCCCCCAGTAAAAAGGTTGATGTTGTAATTGTCAAACCCCCCCCCCAAAAAAAGTCAAAAGTATTTTTTCTTCTTCATAAAGTGGGTATTTTGTATGTTTAACTATGTGACCCCAATCAATGTAACGCTTTGCTTGCCATCACTTAGCAAATCACTATTCCCAATAGCCCACGTGCATGATGTATGGAAACACCCACCAAAAGTGTTTAGAACACGTGTTTTGGGCAGCACGGATGGTGTAATGGTTAGCATTACTGCCTCACCGTACTGAGGTCATGGGTTCCATTCCCACCATGGCCCTAACTGTGCGGAGTTTGTATATTCTCCCCATGTTTGCGTGGGTTTCCTCCGGGTACTCCCGTTTCCTCCCACAATCCAAACATATACTGGTAGGTTAGTTGGTTCCTAACAAAAATTAACCCTAGAATGTCTGTGTGTGCGTGTACATGTGGTAGGGAATATAGATTGTAAGCTCCACTGTGAATGTACAGCGCTGCGGAATATGTGCGCGCTATATAAAAAGAACTGTTAATAAATTAACTCCTTCGACCATGTTGATCCTATGGGGTCCACCTCATTATCGACGGCTTAGATACATTAGTAAATATAGCCCTATAAGCCTAATTAGGTTAAGTTTTATTATAAAAAGAAAAATATTTAAACACAATCATGAAACCAAACACATGAAAAAAGATACACAAAAGATACACAACATAAGGTCACATTTTTTTTATGTTATATTAGAAACAATCGCTACAAACTAAATGGGTATTTACAGCTTCAGAATTGTTGCAAATTATAAATCACAAAAATAAAACCTCCACACCAATAACAGAGTCCTATCTATCGGAACTGTGGGGGGGTATATTATGGTAATTCCTTCTAACAAGTCTATCATAAAAGACCTGAAGCGCATGGACCAAGTAAAACAGAAACTGATGACCGTTACAGGCGGCGGCTCAATCCACAGCAGGTCCCATTGGGGAAGTCACCACCTTGTCCAAACTGCCGTCGGTAAACGCTGATATTTCATCTTCACGGATTCTCCACCAACTGCGGTGGCGGCGTAGGGTACAGTGGTGAAATAAGGTTATAGCCAGGACGACAAGTAGTGTACGGCCTTAAAACACAAATCTTTAGAGGTCGCTCCTGGTCTTACGTCTAAACGCAAGACACCTTAGCGAATGACATTTCATAAAACCATTTAATCGCTGAAGGAAAGACGGAAGGATGAATCGGACTTGCCGGTGTGTAAACATTTGGGGTCAATATCGGAGGTAAATGTACTGCAGCCTGGGTCAGCGGCTCAGAAAATCAGTGATCGGTCTAAAAAGACTCAAAAAACACAGACCAATCCACATGATGGGATGGATGTCCCGCTGGGCAGTTTGAGCGTCAATAGCCGTATTTTTCATTTAAATGGGTCTTTCCATCTCCGGTTTGCCCTGTTTAAGAAAAAACAAAGACCGTATGAACCAACATCTAGCACGGGTGAAATGGAACCAGTGGAATATACAGTGGTTTAATGGTGATGAGGCAGAACGTTGGTCTATGCAGCGTTACCTGTAGGCGGGGTCCAAACACAATAATCCGGGTCATCTTCAGGGTAATTTGAGGAAACAACAACTTGTGGGGGCTACAACGACATTGAAAAACAAAAAAAAAAAAATTACAAAACACAACAGTAATTTGTCTTAACACCAAACAAAAAGAAGTCTAACTAATCCTATTTTTTTTTATATATTTATATATATATATATATATATATATATATATATATATATATATATATATATATATATATATATATATATATATATATATATATATATATATATATATGATAATAATTTAGAGATCTGTATTACATCATTGCCATATTTTTTGGCCACCACAATAAGCTTTCTGAAGCTTACGCCGAAAGGCACAAGAAGCTTATGAGCTTGTTACCCAGAAAAATCTGGAGAGGGATCTCCGACCGTCGCATATTCGTAGTAGGTCTCCTGGATCTTTAAGACTGAAGTCTACTCATCACAAGGGCTAACTATTAGTAGAGGAGCGGTCCCTAGCAAAAGTATCATGAACGGTGCTAATAAACACTGGTATGCCAAATGATACATCCCGTCCTCAGACGAAAGGTATGGCCGGGCACAGAAATCCATTTCGCCAAAAAAAAGTCTCAGTGTCTACGAGAGGCCCCGAGGAGGTCAACGAGAGACACTTACTCTGCTTGGGCCTTGCATCTTCTTCTGCTTCCCTGTAGCTGCTTTAGGAATCTCCTCGGCCTGTTTCACTGGAAGGGAACACAGCAACAGGTCACCTCATCAGGATATACATACACAGACAGAAGTGCGATCTGCTCTCACCATTACCCTATGTAGGCTTATCATAGACAATTTTAGGCTGTCTGGATGTTATTAGTGAACACCCAACGTGTTATAAGAGTCTAAATGAATATTTTATTTGTATGGTACTTGCACTGTAAATGTGCAATTCCACTGTGGCCAGTGACACAATCTCCTTATGATACTTTCCACTGTTCTCCGCCCAACATAACACTCAGGGGAGTGAGGATGTAGGGGGGGATGACTGCGCACCTAAAGGGTTGGGAGTGTTTGGGGCTGGGATCCTCCTGCTGGTACTTGTAACCTCGGGATGGTCCTTCACGTCCTCCTCTGTATCTGCAGGAAACACAACATGTATCACTTTATTAGATCAAAGACGTTGTGGACAGAAGTTAGAGAAGTCAGACATGAGTTACATCATACTGACCCATTACATTACTGCCAAGCGATCAGTATACAGAACCTGGAACATCCCACAAACATCAGAAGCCCATAGCAACCAGATCCAGTGTCATGTATAAGCAACTTCATATATTTGCAGCACCGGGAGCTCCCATCTAATGGGGATGATATCACAATATCTCTTCCTACCTATCCAGCACAGATGGCAGAACTGTGAAGCTGTAGGATAATCACCCTTCCCAAAACAAAGACTGGGTATCATAGTATATACGCCATATGATACATGACTGATGGCAGAACTTATTCCACACAATCTCAACCTCGGTCCGCAGGACCCCACACAGTTCATGTTTTCCAGGTTACCTGTGGGTTTTTAAGTGGAGATATTTGGTGACACACAGCGCACCGGCCGTGTGACCTGGTATACATGCTTGGAAAGAATTACTGCTCACAAAGCCCTTTCTTTGTGATATTGGGAACAAAGAGTACAGCTGTGGGTGTCCCGAAGGTATTTGGAGAGTACAACGTGGGCACGTTTCTCTCATCTGAGCACTCCATGCAAACCAATACACACGTCACTTTATTAGGTACACCTGCTCGTTAATGCAATTACCTAATCACCTAATTAAGTGGTAGCAACTTGATGCATTAAAGAATGCAGACGTGGTCAAGAGGTTCAGCTATTTTTCAGACCATACGGTAGGATGGAGAATTAATGTGATCTACAGGACAGGGGGCGAGAGAATTTATTTGAATGCACTGCACTGGGTTCCATTCTGGTTGGCTAACATAGTTAACTGAGGCTACAGTGGGAACGGGATGACCAACGGTAGAGGAGGACTGAAGACCACCACCTGGTCTGATGGATCTTCATTTCTACTACAACACGGAGGTGGCAGGGTCAGAATTTGGTGTAAACAACGTGACTTCACGACATTTGTAGGATGCTGGCGGTTTAACGGTCAGAAGTGTTTTCTTGCTCAATGTTATGATTTGATAAAAACAAATTAAGATTTGTTTTATTGTCACAGCTTACCCAAGAATTATTGCTGTGTGCACCCTTCTGTGGTGACAGTATGCCCATCCTCGAAGGCTAGTGCCATCAACAGGATGAGGCCAGAGTATTCCAGAAGCTGGCACAGTTCCAGAGCTCAGCACAACACAGCAATGTTGGGATGTGGTGGAACTGGGGGATTCCCAGCCTGCATGAGGCCAATATATCAGCAATGCTAAGGAATATTCCCAACATTTTGCTGAATACATACCACAAAGATGTCAAGCTGGGGGGCAATAGTGGGGTCA